>NW_026622150.1:0-14440 GCF_003711565.1 Takifugu flavidus | reverse complement strand
CCCACTCTTAAAAATAGGGACCACCACCCCGGTCTGCCAGTCCAAGGGCACTGCCCCTGATGTCCACGTAATGTTGCAGAGGCGTGTCAACCAGGACAGCCCTACAACATCCAGAGCCTTAAGATACCCCGGGTGGATCTTATCCGCTCCCTGAGCTCCTCCGCCGGGCAGCTGTTTCACTACCCCTCGGCAACTTCTGCTCCGGAAATTGGATGGTCCACCTCCTGGTCATCCGACTCTGTTCCACCTTGAGGATACGTGTTGGTAGGGCAGTTTGTGTGTATTTCTTATTGGACGGTGGTGACAGAGTTGAAGGGGGGCGTCAACAGTGCCATGACAACCACCTTCTTCCAACATTTCCTCACCACATCTGCCCGGTTCCTGCAGAGACAGAGACCTGCTGATCTCTGGTGGCTTGATGGGAATCATCAAGCAGAGAGTAGTCCAACAGCATAACAGTGATTCCTTATGGTGCACAGGTGGAACAGAGGTCATCCAGAGGTCAGAGGTTCCTTGGCACTGACAGAAGATCTGCATCTGTAAGAACAAGTGCCATAAAATAGGTTGGGAGGGTGTTGGTGGGTTGGCAGTTGGTTGTTGTGTTTGCAGATGATTCAAAGCCAAGTTGTTCTGGGTATGATGTGAAACAGGGATTGAATCCAGGGCAAAGAGACGTGATGGCGTTCAAAACATGGTTTGATCTCAATAAGTTATCGCTAAATAAAAATAACGTTTCTGGGCTTTGGTGGTGTTTGGAAAATTGTCACGTTAAGCTGAACCTGAATGAAGTTGAAATTGAGCAAGTTTAAGACAGAAAGTTTCTAGTTTCTAGGAAAGGTTATTGATCGTAAAATGAGTTGGAAGCCACAACTAGAAAGCACCGAACAGAAACGATGAATAAAAATGATTTCTTTTTAAGACGTGTAATGGAGGAACAAATGTTGAACACGGATGTGTCTGACTTTTGGGTGTCAAATTATGGGACGATTTAGTGATGAGTTGGAAGTGTCTCTTTCTCTGGTAATGTTGAATAAAACTTATTTAAATATGAAAATATGAAATATTTTGACTCAGATTTGATTTGATTGAAAGATCCGAATTATTAGATTGATTTGAAAAAACACAAAACAATAATTGTATTATTCTGTATTATGGATTCCATTAAATTTAGTTTAGTTTCCTTTCATTTTCTCCGCCTTATCCGGATCCGCGTTGCGGGGGCAGCAGCTTCAGGAGGGTGCCCAGACAGCCCTCTCCCCGCCCACTTCCTTCAGCTCCTCCGGGGGAACCCCCAGCCGCTCCGAAGCCAGGTGAGAGATGTAATCTCTCCACTGAGTCCTGGGCCGGCCACGAGGCCGCCTCCCGGTGGGACATGTCCAGAACACCTCTAAAGGGAGGCGTCCGGAAGGCATCCTAGCCAGATGCCCGAGCTGACCCCAACTGACTCCTCTCGATGTGGAGAAGCAGCGGTTCTACTCTGAGCCCCTCCCGGATGTCCGAACTACAAAAATAATCAATCAGCTTCTGCTCATTCCTTTTAGTTATTGAACCTGTACAACTGCAGGACCTGTAGACCTCCAGGACTTGTAGAACTCCAGGACCTGTACTCCTCCAGGATCCCTCGGCCTCCAGGACCTGTAGCCATCCAGGACTGGTGCTCCTCCAAGACACGTAGGCCTCCAGGACCCATAGGCCTCCAGAACCTGTAGACCTCCAGGACCTGTAGACCTCCTGGACTTGTACTCCTCCAGGACCCATAGGCCTCCAGGATCCGTAGGCCTCCAGGACCTGTAGACCACAGTCTCCCTAACCCCCAGGTAGAGGGAACCCTCATCTGGCACCAGAGCTGTGAGATGCAAACAGACCTTCTGAATCAGATCAGGAAAGGGATCTCATCTGTGTTTCGTTGTGATGTTTTGATGCTCCTGTGCTGGTAACTCTCAGGTAGTCCTTGTTTTTACAGTCGAGGTCTCCATCTAGAGACAGGAGAAATATGAGTGAGTTGGAGGATGTGAAGCTGTCAGTAGAAGCTTGTGATGGAGCTCAGTTCCTCTGGTCAGGCTCCTCCTTCTCAAACCCGTCTGAGGTCTGAAGAAGACTACACGGAGACATCACAGAGCTCTTCATTGTGGCTGGAGCTCACCGTTCCTCAACATGACTCCTCTGTTCGTCTCACTGTGGATGGCAACTCTGTGGGCTGGTATGAACACAACTCTGTCTGTCCCACCAGAGGGATGTGAGTACGATTCCCTGAGAGCACCTTCATGCTGTCTGTTTTCCAGAGTGCAGAACCCAAAAGACACTGTGCTGCAACCAAAGCAGAGGAGATGGCAGCAGAAGACCAGACAGTCACACTGGACTGTCACTACACCAGCACAGCCACAAGTGATTACATCTTCTGGTACAAACAGGATGGGACCAGCAGACCCCAGTTCATCCTGAGCAGGTTCACCATCGGTAAGGGGAAAACAGAAGATGAGTTTAAGGAGAGATTTTCCTCCACACTGAACCCCACCTGAAATGAAATCAGTTCCTCTGAAGATCCAGGAGCTTCAGCTGTCAGACTCTGCAGTGTACTACTGTGCTCTGAGGCCCACAGTGACAGGAAGCAGCAGAAGTGCGCACTAAACACTCCACAGTAAGCCACACTGAGCAGCGGCCGCTAGAGGGCGACACACAGCGTCTCTTCCTGTCAAGAGATGTGATGACAAAGTTGAGACCTGATGAGAGACTCTTTTACACTAGAGGGCCACATGACCCAGGAGGAGGTGTGCTCCTCTGGTGTCTAACCATGCTGAGAGCAGAAAGAGCTGCCAGAAGAGAACAAGGCCACCACCGAATGTTGAACATCATCAGACAGTTTCTCCTGCTGCTTTGGAGCTTCTTGCAGAGATGGAACCTTGGCTGTGGATTCTTCTGGCTGCTCTTTGCTTTGGTAGGTACCAGACAACCACACGCTGCCACTGCCTCACATTAGAGGCCAGAACTGTGTGCGTCAGATGTGGAAACTCTTTGAGCCACTCAGTGGATCATCTTGAGTGATTCTTGCATGTTCTTCTTCATCAGAGTGTCGAGGAGAAGACAAAGTAATGCAGCCACCAGAAGATGTTGTTGCTGCTGAAGGAGACACTGTTACACTGGACTGTACTTTTCAGACCTCCGACACAAACCCGTATTTGTTCTGGTACAAACAGGAAAACAACAACTTTCCTAAATTGCTTCTTCGGGCCAAGCAGAAACCTTCAGATCCACAGAGAATTTCTGCTTTAATCATTAAGACGTCAGCTCCTCTGAAGATCCAGGAGCTTCAGCTGTCAGACTCTGCAGTGTACTACTGTGCTCTGAGGCCCACAGTGACAGGAAGCAGCAGAAGTGCGCACTAAAACCTCCACAGTAAGGCCACACTGAGCAGCGGCCGCTAGAGGGCGACACACAGCGTCTCTTCCTGTCAGGAGATGTGATGACAAAGTTTTCTTCATCTTTAAAAATGATGAGAGAAATCAAACCTGGAGCAAAGATGAAGAGGCCTCCAAGACAGGAAGAGGAACTATGTTGATTCTCTTTCATTATAAATGTTTAATGGCTTTTTTTCACGCAAAGTATAAAAACCAAGTTAATGCAGTAAAGAAATGATATTGTCTCCAATTGTGGTGAAGAAGAGGAGTGAAAACAATCCCCAATATTGACAAAGATGAACAACTAAAATCAGAGAAGAAAGAGCAATGATGTTAAGACAAAACAAGGTTGGTGGTAGAACTATTGATGCATGAATGAGACACCAGAGAACCAGTCATTTCCTGTAGCTCCATTAGCTTCCACGGAGGCACCAACGTGAAGACTTCATGATGAAGATGAGCCTGTCCTCACTTCTTCAGCTCTTTTTCTGGCAATAAGAAAAGAATTCATGTGTTGTTTCCTCAGGTTTGTGAGTTCTTCTGGGGCACCACAGGGCTGAAATCTCGGTCCTCACATTTTCACCATTCTTTGACATGAATCATCTCATCAGACATCTAAAATCTCTCCTGTTGAGATGGAAAAACTCCCAAAACTTGGAGAGTCCAGCTGCTACAAGAAGCTGCTGCCAGTGTGCT
Organism: Takifugu flavidus; assembly: GCF_003711565.1. Lineage (NCBI taxonomy): Eukaryota > Metazoa > Chordata > Actinopteri > Tetraodontiformes > Tetraodontidae > Takifugu > Takifugu flavidus. The sequence continues at coordinate 10,349 of NW_026622150.1, read as the reverse complement.
GACCTGCAGCAACAGGGAAAAGGCAGATGAGAGAGGAGCTGGAGAGACTGAGGGAGGAGCTCACTTGTAACTGAGCTGGAGAGGAGAGAAGAAGGGCAACATTGAGCAGAGCTGGATCCAGCACAGAGCAGACAGGTTCCTTTAGTTCACCATGCTGCCTCTGCTCTACGCTGCTCTCTGTCTGATGTTGCTCAGCGTTCTAACAGGTATGGATGATTAGTCAGCAGCAACTGTCGCTCTGCTCGTTCCTCTTGGCACCATGGGAACGGATCAAACTCTTCCTGTAGGAGTCAGTGGAGAACAACTGACTGCAGTCCAGACAGAAGTGCTCAGTTTCAAAGACGCCGCTCTGAGGTCCACAAACACCGACGCTGTCTACAAGAAGGCCATGAGCAGCCTCTAGTTCCTCAGGAGACTCAGGTCCTTCAGTGTCTGCAGCAGGATGCTCCACATGTTCTACCAGCCTGTCATGGCTAGCACCATCTTCTGTGCTGTAGTGTGCTGGGGAGCAGGCTAAGCTAAGGAGGCTAACAGACTCCACAAACTCATTAAAAAGGCAGGTCTGTTGTTGGCTGTAGACTTGATAACATGGACGAGGTGGTGAGGGACAGGATGGTGTTGAAACTGTGGACAATCATGGACAATCCCCCCCCCCTCCATAACACACAGTGGACAAACTGAGGAGCAGCTCCAGCAGCAGACTCCTGCAGCCTCGCTGCTCTAAGGAACGCTACAGGAAGTCCTTCCTGCCGTCCACCATCAGACTGTATAACTCATCCTAACCCAGCCAATAACAACAACTGTTTAAGGTTTATGTTGTCATTTTAATTCTATTTTATTTGATACTTATATATATGCCTATAATATGTATATATTATATGATATATATGCTAATAATATATGCTGTATATATGCTCATAATGCTATAACATTCTAATCTTATTTGTATTTTATTTATTCTATTTCTATACTTTGTAAATACAAAACCGAGACTACAGTTATATTCATCCATGTTAGGCTGCTACAATTCAATTTCCCTACGGGGATGAAAAAAGTACATCTTGAATCTTGAATCTTGAATTTTGAATCTTGAATCTTGAATCTTGACTCTGTCCTACAAATACTCCAATCAAGCATCTGCCCTGATCATTTCTTCTGGTATCACCAATATCCAGGAGAAGCACCAGAGTTCCTCCTGTATATCTCAGGAAGTAACCTTATCACATGGTCAGAGGCTCTAAGATCACGGCCAAAGTTCTCCTCCAACGAGTCCAGAGACCGAGTGGATCTGCAGGTGTCCTCTGCTGCAGTTCCAGATTCTGCTGTGTACGACTGTGCTGTGAGGCCCAGAGTGACAGGAAACCCACAACCTGTCTACAACAACACAGCACCCAGCTCCTGGAAGCCTTCGTCACACCAGAGGGCCACATGACCCAGGAGGAGGTGTGCTCCTCTGTGTCTAACCATGCTGAGAGCAGAAAGAGCTGCCAGAAGAGAACAAGGCCACCACCGAATGTTGAACATCAGACAGTTTCTCCTGCTGCTTTGGAGCTTCTTGCAGAGATGGAACCTTGGCTGTGGATTCTTCTAGCTGCTCTTTGCTTTGGTAGGTGTTTTTGTCCAGATTGCTCCGTATATCGGTGGCTCTTCCAACATACCGTCAGACGGACATCATGTCTTCTGTGTTTTCCAGAAACAACATGGGGGCAGAAAATTTCCCCTGTTCCAGGGATGAAAAATGGAATCAGCAGCAGCAGAGAAGGAGAAGATGTAACGCTCAGATGTAACTATGAGACTTCATATTCTGATGTTTATCTGTTCTGGTACAAACACCAGTCTGACTATGAGGCACCCCAGTTTATTCTCTGGAAAGGAGCAAGAAGCTACACAGGCGAGGAAAACATCCCTGATAAGAGATACAGATGCAACACAGGGCAACAAGAAAGTGAACTGACCATTACAGATGTGACGCTGGCAGACTCGGCTGTGTACTACTGCGCTCTGAGGCCCACGGAGACACAAAGAGACGAAGACGCTGTACAAAAACCTGACAAGAGCTATCTGACCAATCACAGACAAGTTCACTGTTCCTTATCAGACACTGGTTACAGGTGCTGATCACATGATCAGCCAACAATTCCACATCAGCGAGCAGCCACCACCGTGCCACCTCACCCACTCTCAACCCACAAACCACCACCACCCACGCTGGTTTGGTGGGACTGAACCCTCACGCAGGTTCCGCTCACATTTTAGACATCTGAAAGCACTAAAAGGACCATAAATAAAATTCTTTCAGTTTGATCCAAAAATATTTCAGTCTTTTATGCCGTTATAAAGCTGCTTCACATTTGTCAACTTTCAGCTGTGTGTTTTCAGATGGATTTTGGATCTACAAGGAAAATGGTGGTTTGGGTGAATCTTGAGAGTGTGAAACTCTCCAGGGCAGTTTGTGTGTATTTCTTATTGGACGGTGGTGACAGAGTTGAAGGGGGGCGTCAACAATGCCATGACAACCACCTGTCTTCCAACATTTCCTCACCACATCTGCCCGGGTTCCTGCAGAGACAGAGACCTGCTGTGGTCTCTGGTGGCTCATGGGAGATCATCAAGCAGAGAGTAGTCCAACAGCATAACAGTGATTCCTTATGGTGCACAGGTGGAACAGAGGTCATCCAGAGGTCAGAGGTTCCTTGGCACTGACAGAAGATCTGCATCTGTAAGAACAAGTGCCATAAAATAGGTTGGGAGGGTGTTGGTGGGTTGGCAGTTGGTGTTGTGTTTGCAGATGATTCAAAGCCAAGTTGTTCTGGGTATGATGTGAAACAGGGATTGAATCCAGGGCAAAGAGACGTGATGGTGTTCAAAACATGGTTTGATCTCAATAAGTTATCGCTAAATAAAAATAACGTTTCTGGGCTTTGGTGGTGTTTGGAAAATTGTCACGTTAAGCTGAACCTGAATGAAGTTGAAATTGAGCAAGTTTAAGACAAAAGTTTCTAGTTTCTAGGAAAGGTTATTGATCGTAAAATGAGTTGGAAGCCACAACTAGAAAGCACTGAACGGAAACGATGAATAAAAATGATTTCTTTTTAATGGAGGAACAAATGTTGAACACGGATGTGTCTGACTTTTGGGTGTCAAATTATGGGACGATGTAGTGATGAGTTGGAAGTGTCTCTTTCTCTGGTAATGTTTAATAAAACTTTAAAAATGTAAAGAGAACGATGATGACTCAGATTTGATTTGATTGAAAGATCTGAATTATTAGATTCATTTGAAAAAACACAAAATTGTATCATTCTGTATTATTGATTCCATTAAATTTTGTTTCGTTTCGTTTTCTCTGCCACTTATCCGGATCCGGATCGCGGGGGCAGCAGCTTCAGGAGGGTGCCCAGACAGCCCTCTCCCCGGCCACTTCCATCAGCTCTTCTGGGGAACCCCCAGCCGCTCCGAAGCCAGGCGAGAGATGTAATCTCTCCACTTAGTCCTGGGCCGGCCACGAGGCCGCCTCCCAGTGGGACATGTCCGGAACACCTCTAAAGGGAGGCGTCCGGAAGGCATCCTAGCCAGATGCCCAAGCTGACCCCAACTGACTCCTCTCAATGTGGAGAAGCAGCGGTTCTACTCCGAGCCCCTCCCGATGTCTGAGCTTCTCACCCGATCTCTAAGGCTGAGCCCGGCCTCCCTGGGGAGGAAACTCATTTCAGCCGCTTGTATCCGCGATCTCGTTCTTTCGGTAATCACCCAACGTTGATGGCCATAGGTGAGGACTGGAACGTAGATCGACTGGTAAATCGAGAGCTTTGCCTTCCGGCTCAGCTCCTTCTTCACCATGACAGATCAGTTAAGCGCCCAGCGTCCGTCCTAGATCCTCCAAAAAGGGCGGGTACTCTGAACTATTGTTTGGTGCATACGCACAAACAACAGTCAGAACCCGTTCCCCGACCCGAAGGCGCAGGGAAGCAACCCTTTCGCTCAACTGCGAGAACCCCAACGTCAAACTAGAGAGTCTGGGGGCAAGAAAAAGCCCACCCCCGCTCTCCATCTCTCACCCTGAGCAACTCAAGCGTAGAAGAGTGTCCAACCCCCCTCAAGGACTTGGGTTCCTGAGCCGACGCTATGCGTGGAGGTGAGGCCGACCATATCTAGTCAGTAGCGCTCAACCTCCCCCACAAGCTCCAGCTCTTTCCAAGCCAGAGAGGTGATGTTCCATGTTTCAAAAGCCAATTTCCATAACCGAGGATCGACCGCCAAGGCCTCCGCCTTGGTCTACCGCCCAATCCACACTGCACCGGACCCTTCATGCTTGTCCTGCGGGTGGTGGGTCCACTGGAGACAGGAGTATCCACGTAGGTAGCTCAGGCTGGGCCCGGCCGGGCCCCATGGACGTAGAACTGACCACCAAGCGCTCGCCATCGAGCCCCAGCCCCAGTCCTGGCTCCGGGTCAGGGCCCCGGTAACCCCCGAGCCGGGTACCGGCTTCCCTTTTGGATGTACCATGATGGGTCTTATGAACCATTCTTTGTCTGACTGTCACCCTTCACCTAGGACCAATCTGCCTTGGGAGACCCTACCAGGGGCAAGCCGCCCTGGACAGCATAGCTCCCAGGCTCATTAGGGTATGCAAACTCCTCCACCACGATAAGGTGATGGTTCACGGAGGAATCCATTAAATTCACTTTTTTTTTAAAAACGTAAAGAAAAAATAATCAATCAGCTTCTGCTCATTCCTTTTAGTTATTGAACCTGTACACCTGCAGGACTCTTTGACCTCCGAGACCTGAAGACCTCCAGGACCTGTAGACCTCCAGGACCTGAAGAACTCCAGGACCTTTACTCAACCAGGATCCGTAGGCCTCCAGGACCCGTAGCCATCCAGGACCAGTGCTCCTCCAAGACACGTAGGCCTCCAGGACCTGTAGGCCTACAGGACATGTAGACCCCCAGGACCTGTACTCCTCCAGGACCCATAGGCCTCCAGGACCTGTAGACCTCCAGGACCTGTAGACCTCCTGGACTTGTACTCCTCCAGGACCCATAGGCCTCCAGGACCCGTAGACCTCCAGGACCTGTAGCCATCCAGGACCGGTACTCCTCCAGTCCCGTTAGGCCTCCAGGATATTTAGACCTCCAGGACTTGTACTCCTCCAGGATCCATAGGCCTCCAGGACCTGTCGACCACCGTCTCCCTAACCCTCAGGTAGAGGGAACCCTCATCTGGCACCAGAGCTGTGAGATGCAAACAGACCTTCTGAATCAGATCAGGAAAGGGATTTCATCTGTGTTTGGTTGTGACGTTTTGATGCTCCTGTGCTGGTAACTCTCAGGTAGTCCTTGTTTTTACAGTCGAGGTCTCCATCTAGAGACAGTAGAAATAATGAGTGAGTTGGAGGATGTGAAGCTGTCAGTAGAAGCTTGTGATGGAGCTCAGTTCCTCTGGTCAGGCTCCTCCTTCTCAAACCCGTCTGAGGTCTGAAGAAGACTACACGGAGACATCACAGAGCTCTTCATTGTGGCTGGAGCTCACCGTTCCTCAACATGACTCCTCTGTTCGTCTCACTGTGGATGGCAACTCTGTGGGCTGGTATGAACACAACTCTGTCTGTCACACCAGAGGGATGTGAGTACGATTCCCTGAGAGCACCTTCATGCTGTCTGTTTTCCAGAGTGCAGAACCCAAAAAGACACTGTGCTGCAACCAAAAGCAGAGGAGATGGCAGCAGAAGACCAGACAGTCACACTGGACTGTCACTACACTACACCAGCACAGCCACAAATGATTACATCTTCTGGTACAAACAGGATGGGACCAGCAGACCCCAGTTCATCCTGAGGAGGTTCAAAGGTGATGAGGGGAAAACAGAAGATGAGTTTAAGGAGAGATTTTCCTCCACACTGAACCCCACCATGAAATCAGCTCCTCTGAAGATCCAGGAGCTTCAGCTGTCAGACTCTGCAGTGTACTACTGTGCTCTGAGGCCCACAGTGACAGGAAGCAGCAGAAGTGCGCACTAAAACCTCCACAGTAAGGCCACACTGAGCAGCGGCCGCTAGAGGGCGACACACAGCGTCTCTTCCTGTCAGGAGATGTGATGACAAAGTTTTCTTCATCTTGAGAACTGATGAGAGACTCTTTTACACTAGAGGGCCACATGACCCAGGAGGAGGTGTGCTCCTCTGTGTCTAACCATGCTGAGAGCAGAAAGAGCTGCCAGAAGAGAACAAGGCCACCACCGAATGTTGAACATCAGACAGTTTCTCCTGCTGCTTTGGAGCTTCTTGCAGAGATGGAACCTTGGCTGTGGATTCTTCTGGCTGCTCTTTGCTTTGGTAGGTACCAGACACCACACGCTGCCACTGCCTCACATTAGAGGCCAGAACTGTGTGTGTCAGATGTGGAAACTCTTTGAGCCACTCAGTGGATCATCTTGAGTGATTCCTGCATGTTCTTCTTCATCAGAGTGTAGAGGAGAAGACAAAGTGATGCAGCCACCAGAAGATGTTGTTGCTGCTGAAGGAGACACTGTTACACTGGACTGTACTTTTCAGACCACCTACACAAACCCGAATTTGTACTGGTACAAACAGGAAAACAACAAATTTCCTAAATTGCTTCTTCGGGCCAAGCAGAAAGCTTCAGATCCACAGAGAATTTCTGCTTTAATCAATAAGAAGTCAGCTCCTCTGAAGATCCAGAGCTTCAGCTGTCAGACTCTGCAGTGTACTACTGTGCTCTGAGGCCCACAGTGACAGGAAGCAGCAGAAGTGCGCACTAAAACCTCCACAGTAAGGCCACACTGAGCAGCGGCCGCTAGAGGGCGACACACAGCGTCTCTTCCTGTCAGGAGACGTGATGACAAAGTTTTCTTAATCTTGAGAACTGATGAGAGACTCTTTTACACTAGAGTGCCACATGACCCAGGAGGAGGAGGTGTGCTCTCTGTGTCTAACCATGCTGAGAGCAGAAAGAGCTGCCAGAAGAGAACAAGGCCACCACCGAATGTTGAACATCAGACAGTTTCTCCTGCAGCTTTGGAGCTTCTTGCAGAGATGGAACCTTGGCTGTGGATTCTTCTGGCTGCTCTTTGCTTTGGTAGGTGTTTTGTCCAGATTGCTCCGTATATCGGTGGCTCTTCCAACATACCGTCAGACGGACATCATGTCTTCTGTGTTTTCCAGAAACAACATGGGGGCAGAAAATTTCCCCTGTTCCAGGGATGAAAAATGGAATCAGCAGCAGAGAAGGAGAAGATGTAACGCTCAGATGTAACTATGAGACTTCAGATTCTTATGTTTATCTGTACTGGTACAAACACCAGTCTGACTATGAGGCACCCCAGTTTATTCTCTGGAAAGGAGCAAGAAGCTACACAGGCCAGGAAAACATCCCTGATAAAAGATACAGATGCAACACAGGGCAACAAGAAAGTGAACTGACCATTACAGATGTGACGCTGGCAGACTCGGCTGTGTACTACTGCGCTCTTGAGTTCCACGGAGACACAAAGAGACAAAGACGCTGTACAAAAACCTGACAAGAGGTATCTGACCAATCACAGACAAGTTCACTGTTCCTTATCAGACACTGGTTACAGGTGCTGATCACATGATCAGCCAACAATTCCACATCAGCGAGCAGCCACCTGAACCGTGCTTCAGACCCACAATCCACCACCACCACGCTGGTTTGGTGGGACCTGAACCCTCACGCAGGTTCCGCTCACATTTTAGACATCTGAAAGCACTAAAAGGACCATAAATAAAATTCTTTCAGTTTGATCCAAAAATATTTCAGTCTTTTATGCCGTTATAAAGCTGCTTCACATTTGTCGACTTTCAGCTGTGTGTTTTCAGATGGATTTTGGATCTACAAGGAAAATGGTGGTTTGGGTGAATCTTGAGAGTGTGAAACTCTCCAGGGCAGTTTGTGTTTTCATTTCGTTTTCTGCCACTTATCCGGATCCGGATCGCGGGGGCAGCAGCTTCAGGAGGGTGCCCAGACAGCCCTCTCCCCGGCCACTTCCATCAGCTCCTCCGGGGGAACCCCCAGCCGCTCCAAAGCCAGGTGAGAGATGTAATCTCTCCACTTAGTCCTGGGCCGGCCACGAGGCCGCCTCCCAGTGGGACATGTCCGGAACACCTCTAAAGGGAGGCGTCTGGAAGGCATCCTAGCCAGATGCCCGAGCTGACCCCAACTGACTCCTCTCGATGTGGAGGAGCAGCGGTTCTACTCCGAGCCCCTCCCGGATGTCCGAGCTTCTCACCCTATCTCTAACGCTGAGCCCGGCCTCCCTGGGGAGGAAACTCATTTCAGCCGCTTATATCCGCGATCTTGTTCTTTCGGTCATCACCCAGCGTTGATGGCCATAGGTGAGGACTGGGACGTAGATCGACTGGTAAATCGAGAGCTTTGCCTTCCGGCTCAGCTTCTTCTTCACCACGATGGATTAGTTAAGCGCCCGCATCACTGCTGACGCCGCTCCGATCCGCCTGTCGATCTCCCGTTCCATCCCACCCTCACTCGTGAATAAGATCCCGAGATACTTGAACTCCTCAACCTGGGGCAGGACCTCCTCCCCAACCCGGAGAAGGCACTCTACCTTTTTCCGAGCGAGGAACAAGGACTCTGACTTGGAGGTGCTGATCCGCATCCCTGCCGCTTCACACTCACTCACGAACCGTCCCAGCATTTGTTGGAGGTCCCTGTTCGATGGCGCCAGAAGAACTACGTCATCCGAGAAAGCAGCGACGAGATCTTCCGCCCACCGAACTCGACCTGTCTTCCAACATTTCCTCACCACATCTGCCCGGGTTCCTGCAGAGACAGAGACCTGCTGGTCTCTGGTGGCTCATGGGAGATCATCAACCAGAGATAGTCCACAGCATAACAGTGATTCCTTATGGTGCACAGGTGGAACAGAGGTCATCCAGAGGTCAGAGGTTCCTTGGCACTGACAGAAGATCTGCATCTGTAAGAACAAGTGCCATAAAATAGGTTGGGAGGGTGTTGGTGGGTTGGCAGTTGGTTGTTGTGTTTGCAGATGATTCAAAGCCAAGTTGTTCTGGGTATGATGTGAAACAGGGATTGAATCCAGGGCAAAGAGACGTGATGGCGTTCAAAACATGGTTTGATCTCAATAAGTTATCGCTAAATAAAAATAACGTTTCTGGGCTTTGGTGGTGTTTGGAAAATTGTCACGTTAAGCTGAACCTGAATGAAGTTGAAATTGAGCAAGTTTAAGACAGAAAGTTTCTAGTTTCTAGAAAGGTTATTGATCGTAAAATGAGTTGGAAGCCACAACTAGAAAGCACCGAACAGAAACGATGAATAAAAATGATTTCTTTTTAAGACGTGTAATGGAGGAACAAATGTTGAACACGGATGTGTCTGACTTTTGGGTGTCCAATTATGGGACAATTTAGTGATGAGTTGGAAGTGTCTCTTTCTCTGGTAATGTTTAATAAAACTTGAAAAATGTAAAGAGAACGATGATGACTCAGATTTAATTTGATTGAAAGATCCGAATTATTAGATTGATTCGAAAAAACACAAAATTGTATCATTCTGTATTATTGATTCCATTAAATTTCGTTTTGTTTTGTTTTCTCCGGCTTATCCGGATCCGCGTTGCGGGGGCAGCAGCTTCAGGAGGGTGCCCAGACAGCCCTCTCCCCGGCCACTTCCATCAGCTCCTCCAGGGAACCCCAACCGCTCCCAAGCCAGGTGAGAGATGTAATCTCTCCACTTAGTCCTGGGCCGGCCACGAGGCCGCCTCCCAGTGGGACATGTCCGGAACACCTCTAAAGGGAGGCGTCCGGAGGCATCCTAGCCAGATGCCCAAGCTGACCCCAACTGACTCCTCTCAATGTGGAGAAGCAGCGGTTCTACTCCGAGCTCCTCCCGGATGTCCGAGCTTCTCACCCTATCTCTAAGGCTGAGCCCGGCCACCCTGGGGAGGAAACTCATTTCAGCCGCTTGTATCCGCAATCTCGTTCTTTCAGTCATAACCCAGCGTTGATGACGGCCATAGGTGAGGACTGGGATGTAGATCGACCGGTAAATCAAGAGCTTTGCCTTCCGGCTCAGCTCCTCTTCACCATGACAGATCGGTTAAGCGCCCAGCGTCCGTCCCAGATCCTCCAAAAAGGGCGGGTACTCTGAACTATTGTTTGGTGCATACGCCACAAACAACTGTCAGAACCCGTTCCCCGACCCGAAGGCGCAGGGAAGCAACCCTTTCGCTTGACCGCGAGAACCCCAACGTCGAACTAGAGAGTCTGGGGCAAGGAAAAAGTCCACCCCCGCTCTCCATCTCTCACCCTGAGCAACTCCAACGTAGAAG
>NW_026622149.1:0-14641 GCF_003711565.1 Takifugu flavidus | reverse complement strand
CTACGGTCCATTCGGACCAAAACCTCCGCTACACGAACAGCTTCTTCCCCTCTGCCATCAGGCTGCTGAACACCAAGTGACTTATCACTTAAGCACCATGTACAGCAGCCAGTCGGACTCACGAACATCACATTTCTCCTGCATTGACCTGCACTATTTCTTACTATTTATATATATACTGTACATATGTCTTATTTTATTTATCTTATTCTAATGTTGTCTTTTTTATTTTGAATGTCGCAGCGTCACACCAGGACAAATTCCTAGCTTGTGTAATACTGTGTATTACATGAACAATGGCAATAAACCTGATTCTAATTCTAATTCTAATTCTAAAATGCAGCATCAGTTGGGTGAGTATGGAACAGAGGCCAGTACCCCCTGCAGGTGCAATGCCTGAATAAATGTTAATCTCTCCTGTTTGTCATTTTCCATTTTCACAACAATGAATAAAGGAAATTTGAATGTACTGGGCACATTTTTGAATTCTGAATTACCAGTTAATCAACAGCTGCCCCTTGATTAATCTTTTTCAAGATGTAAAAAGAATGGAATAGCTTCCTTTTTCTATCTTAGAGCGCAGCTGTGAACACAATTTTTTTTTAATGTAAACTGTGCTTTTACTCTACTTATTTGTGTTTGTGTTTTTCTTCTTTTGCAGCACAATTAATGTCAAAGAGACCAACCATGAATGACATTTGGCCGGATAAGTGGGGGTGTTACATTTTAGACAATGAAAGTACTGCCACACGATTCATAGACAAGAAAATTAAAGAGCTTGACGCAATGGTGAGTGAATCTCTAGATTTAAGTTTAATATTAAAATGCAGTTTTCAAATGTGGGCTTTGCTTTACCAATTTAGGACAGTGAAGAACCTTTCCAGGTGCTGAATTTAGACACTCCAGATGCACCTGAAGTGGCTCTCCTACTTGCCTCGAGTCAAGCCTTTCTATGCTGTCAAGTGCAACAGCACAGAAACAGTCCTGAGGACGCTGAACGCTCTGGGAACTGGCTTTGACTGTGCAAGCAAGGTTCCCGAAAATATTTTCCACAATTAAATTCTCTCTCCATTTGTCAATGTTTCTTTTCAGTTTGCTGACCTGAAATATGTTTTCTTAACAGGGTGAGATCAGTCAGGTTCTGTCCCTTGGAGTAAAACCTGAAAACATCATCTATGCACATACAACAAAACCGCAGTCACACATTAAATATGCCTGTGCTCAGGGAGTTAATTTAATGACTTTTGACGATGAAGAGGAATTACGAAAAGTTTCCCGTTGTCACCCCAAGGCCAAGTAAGTGAAATAAATTGTCCAAAAACATTGTATGACAACCCTTTTTATTTACATGCATTCAGATGATCTATTCACCTTTATTTCCTGCAAGAATGGTTATTCTTTCATGATACTAAGCTACATGTTTTTTATGGCCAAGTCTAAGCAAAAGGTTTAATATGTCACAATTGATAAATTGAATAAACACAGGAAATGGAGTTTTGAATATATCATTCCAGACTAGTACTCCGGATTGCAGTGGATGACTCGTCATCCTTCTACAGACTTAGCTCAAAGTTTGGAGCAGGACTCAGCACAACTGGTAGGCTGCTGGAATGTGCTGCAGAGAGTGGGCGTAGAAGTTGTTGGCGTGAGTTTTCATATTGGCTCTCAATGCAGTCAAAGTTTGGCTTTCAGACAAGCCATTGCTGATGCCCGAAGCGTTTTTGACACAGCGGTAAGTGATGTCAAGTTTTAAGTCATAATTTCTCACATAATGAGTTCCATTATGTATGAAATACAAGTGAAAGTGGGTAATTTGGTCTGGAGGCAGTATAAGGTATATTTGAATTTAATGTTAATCTATGTAAGAGGACATAGTCGAAACGAATTAAACCTTAAAACTAAACTAGGTCAAAGTAGGACTACTATAGGAGACCCATAGTTACGTGCATATCTTACATTCTGCATTGCACTTAACCTGTGGCAAATCCCAAGTCTTGAGCTGCTAGTGAGTTCAGGAGAAGGCTTAAACTCGGTGGATCCTGCTATGAGAAGCAGTTTTGTCTGAGATGATATGTTTTGACCCTATTTTTTAAAGTAGTGGTATTTTGTTGAGGCAAAAATGGGTTGTAGTGGCTCCTATTGTCCGCAAGGAATATATGATGTCGATTGGCTCACTGATCTATTCATCTGTTCTTCTCATGATAGAAATACATCATCTGAATGTTTGTCCAGCACTTTTTGACTGCAACTTCATGATTAAACATTAAACTGTGGACAGTTACATTAAACTTGGTTCACCTTTAACATGAAGCATTTGTCTTTTGCTAGTTCTTGTGAAATGTATTCACCATTCCACTGCATGTACAGTAAACTTTTACTATAAAGTAATATTTCCAGAAAGTCAGGCTAACTGCGCAGACTTTGTAATGTAAAAGGGTGAAAGGGTCAAACTGCCTTTATTTGTGTTCCTTGACATCGACATCGGTCGGTATGTTTTTGTCTGTCTCTCGACAGGCTTGATCTGAAATTTACGTGTCATTTGTGTCACTGTAAGGGCCTCATTAACCTAATGTTAGGCTTTTAGGGACACTGTCCTGCATTCATAAGAATTTGCACTCATTGTATAGACTTTTATAGATTCAGACTCACATATATGCAATCCTCTTCTCTCCTGTTTACTTCTCTTTACTCACATTTTAATGCTTATTCATGGACTTGAAATACAAACATTAAGATTAGGAATTTATTAATTTAATGGAAACAGATTTGCAAGTCACCGTACATCATACATTCCTTATCGACAACAGAAGCCAATCAATCTCAATTTTGGTCTCAAAAAATAACCACTATACCATAATAGTACAGTTTAAGGTTTCTTCCCAATCTAGATGGACTTCAAATATCTGAGGAAACTGTTTAACCCACGGTTTAACCCACACAGCTTTATCTGCACATTACTTCGTGCACATACAGTAATGATCAATACTTTAGTCAAAGGTAACAATTCTTTCAAGTCCTTTCATCCAAGAAGCGTTTTTCTAAAAACTAATGAGGACAATTAAAGAGTAAAGCTAATGCCATGTATTGTGTTCAAGGAAAAATATTGCTTGAATTGGTTTATATTTATTTAACATCACTTTTTAAGATGTGTTATTCTTCAAATTGGAACAAGTCCATTGGAGTTTCACTGAAAGCTGTTGTAAGATGATGACATTTCCTTCAGAAACTGTTGGGCTTCCAGTTCAGTCTGTTGGACATTGGTGGAGGTTTCTCAGGGAAAGACTTTCCAGTGACTCTTCAAGAGGTACAGAAAGATCCTGTTGATGTAGCTGGACATGATCTTGGTCCTCGTGTCCAGGACATTTGATGAAATACTGAAATATTTGGTGTTTTACCTTTCTAGTTTTCAGAAGTCATCAATGGAGCACTTGATGAATATTTCCCATTTGAAAGTGGAGTGCAGGTTATTGCAGAACCAGGTCGGTACTATGCGGAAACAACCTTCACACTTGCAGCCAACGTCATTGCTAAAAGGGTCATCATGGAAGATATGAGAAAAGAGGGAGGTATGTTTTTAGTTGGCCTTTAAGCCAAACCAAACACGCTGCACATCATTATAATTGACTATACGAATCTTCTTTTTTCTTTGCATTAGAATACAGTATATTTGTGCAGTTTAAGTTGGTCTTGTTGAATTGGCTTGCATTAAAGCCTTTATCAGTCACAAAACTATTCCCACTGTTCAAAAACATACAGTTATTGCCGCCGCATTAAAAAAGAGCCCCAATCAAGCGCTTAGACTTCAACAGCTCAGTGGGTTTTACTCTGGATATTTTCTCATCCCAAATAAAGGTGACAGTCTGCTTCCAATCTTGGACTTAGGGTGGATGAATGTGTTTTTGAAGGTTCTGCTGTTCAAGGTGTTAAATACCCAGCAGGTTCGGACTACTATGGGTTAGCAGGCACGATGATCCTGTGTCTAAGTGTGGCAGGGCGTGGCCTGCCCTCCGAACAGGTGCCATATGGAGGTAGTGCCTTAATTGGTGGGTGGGGAGAAAAGGTTTATATAAGGCACTGCCTCCAGCTGGCGTTAGTTGTTTTCCCTCTTCAACGGTACGGCGGGGTTGCGGCTCATCTGGGCGGTTCGACCAACAGAAACTGTTTCACAGAGCGAGCATGCTGTTTGGCAGCGCCAAGAAAGTTGGTGCTTCCTCCCGCCATCCTTCCGCCTAGAACGCTTTGCCGTAAGGGCACGCGCGCTAGTTTGCACTGGGCAGGTAAGACGCAGCAATGCGCGTCACTGACTTCCCCCACTCAGTTGATAAATGTTAATGGGGCTGTTCTTGCTGCAGTTGGCTGCCGGCTGGCGTCAGTGGGTCGCGTTGCCCCAGCGGGAACCCCTCACGGAGTGGTGGCGCCACCAAACAGTCGGCACGGACTACCTCGTTGACTGGACCCACTGCTGCTTTGGCTCGGTCCTTTGGTTCGGGATTCTCTCTCTCTCTCTGTGAGGAGCGTGGTGTGAGCTGGGAGCGTTCTCGTTTGAGAATTTTTCAACCTTTTTGGCTGTTTAAGCTGTGTTGTTGTTAGTTTTTGTCAGTATAGTTTTAATTAATTGTTGGTGGTGTCTTGTGTTGTTTTTTTTAGTTTAGTTTATCGGTGTTTTGGCGTGTAACCAGCCAGCGTTTGTCTGGCTGGATGGCGTCTGACGCCATGGTGCTTGGTGGTGGTAGCGGGGATCCCTCCCGGTTAACACGGAGACATGGCGTTAAGGTGGGGGCCAGGTCTCTACACCGTGGAGGAGGTGGCCCCGGCTGTCGGAGAGGTTATCGGACATGGGTCCGTGAAATCGGCCGCCCGGATGAACGGGGCCGTGGTGGTGTTCGTGGAGAAGGTGGAGCAGGTGAACCGGCTGGTGGAGGCCGGCATCAGTGTCGGCGGGAGGTTTGAGGTGGTGCTGCCTCTGAGCCAGCTGGCCACTAAGGTTACCCTGTCCAACGTGCCCCCGTTCATTACGGACGAGTTTCTGTGTCGGGAGTTGTCCAGACATGGCAAGATTGTTTCTCCTATGAGGAAAGTCATGTCTGGATGTAAATCTCCCCTACTGAAACACGTAGTCTCTCATCGCCGGCAGGTTTGAGGATCTGAATGTGTGTTTTAAAGTCCGGGTGGACGATTTCGATTATATTCTGTTCGCTTCGTCGGCACATACGAAGTGTTTTGGGTGTAACGAAGCAGGACACTTGATTAAAATGTGTCCAAACGCAGCCAAATCGGCTGCGTCGGGCTCGGGGGAGCGGCCCGGAGCCGCTGCTGCGGAGCCCCGCACGGCGGAGCCCGGAGCTGCTGGTGAGCGATCGGTCGCCGGAGCCGAGGGTCCGGGGGATGATGGGGCGACGACCCCGGTGGGTAGTGACGGAAACACAGGTGAGGGTGAACAGGTGGGTGAGAAAGGTGAAGAGAGGGTGCAGGACGGTGAGACTAGTGTGTGTGTGTGTGTGTGTACAGGAGGGAAAGACAGGAGGAGTGTGTGAGGAGGTAGGTGACACAGGTGGAACGTCTGTACAGGGGGACGAGGCGGATGAAATGGGTGTACAGGAAGGTGAGACAGGAGGAGTGTGTAGAGGTAGGGGAACACAGGTGGAGCGAGTGTGCAGGGGGGGTGAACAGATAGGTTAGACGGGTGGAGTGAGTGAACAGGGGGAAGCTGGGCTTCAGGTAGGTGAGGTGGGTGAGGAAGAGGAGCTGGGCTGTAATGGAGCAGCTGAAGCTGTGGAGTTGATGGAGCAGGAAGCCGGTTGGTCTCCAGCTCCATCGAGGCTCCGCAGCAGTAACAGGCCTGGTCCTGTCAAAGCTAAAAAGCAGACAGACAGGCAAGAGGAAAAATAGAAGGGCCGGACGACAGCGAGGGCTGTGCGTCTGATGATGGTGACCTCCATCAGAAGAACCTGGGCAGTCAGGAGGACAAGTCCTATTCTGCCAAAATGATTAAAACATTTTTACAAGACACAAAAAACATGAAGGGGGTAAACATTGAAGACTACTTTCCGGACAAACAGCAGTTTTATCTTTCTGCCAGACGCCACACAAAAAATAAGGCTGAGGCAGATTTTATTGATCAGGAGGTTTTTAGACTGAAAAAACTGATTCTTAAAGTTAGGAGGGAATTAATGTGAATATGTTGGGAAATGCACCTTAGTTTTTTATTAGCTTCATCACTGTTTTATCGCTGTCTTTATCTCCCACTTTTTAATGAGTAGTTTTAAGATTGGGAGCTTAAATATAAACAGAGGCAGAGAAGAAGAGTCTGTGTATGAAACAATGATTTTAAAGATTAGTGTCATGTTTTTACAAGAAACTCTGTGACGTTTTAAATGAGGCTGATTTGTGCAGAAGATGGGAGGGGAGGGTGTTTTTAAGCCACGACACAGCCTTCAGTGCTGGGGTGGGGATCCTCTTCAAGAGTTTTAGCCCAACATCTTTTACTGTTGAACATGTTGTTCAGGGGAGGTGTCTTTTAATCACGGCCCAGTTTGACCAGTAGTGCTGCTTTTATTAATGTGTATGCTCCCAACAGTGGTGCAGAGAGGAAGACCTTTTTAGAGACACTCAACAAACTCCGGGGGTGTGGTTCTGTCGATTATTTATTCTTGGGTGGTGATTTTAATTGCACTGAAGATGAATTTTTAGACCGGAACAACGCGGAGCCGCATCCGTCCTCGCAGCAGGTCCTGAGGCAGCTGGTCTACTCCCATGGTCTGGTGGACGTGTGGAGAAGGTCTCACATAGGCTGCAGACAGTTTACGTGGTCCCACGTTAGAGAAGATAGGGTGTCTTTAGCTCGTTTAGATCGCTTTTACTGTTAAACATAATTTTAATGTGTTTATATCATCAATAATATTGTGCCTGTGGGTTTTACTGATCATGCTTTGGTTTTATGTGCTGTTTTTATTAACATTTTACCAAGAAGCGCCTACTGGCTATTTAATTCAGTTTTAGCATCTGATGTGGGTTTTAAAGATGCTCTTAGCTATTTTTGGGCTGGTTTTAGGCAGAGAAAGGGCGGTTTTAGCTGCCTAAAACAGTGGTGGGACTACGGAAAGGCACAAATCAGAATGTTGTGTCAGCAGCATACTCTCAATGTTACTCGTCACGTCACCGGATCCATCAGAGATCTGGAAACTGAGATTGTGGAGCTCGAACGTTTGAATGAGTCCACAGGAAACGGAGGATCTATTGGAATCCTCAAGACCAAAAAGATGGCTTTAGCCAACCTGCTAGGTGCCAGAGCACAGGGCGCCCTGGTCCAGTCCAGAATCCAGAACATATCGGAGATGGATGCACCCTCCAGTTTCTTCTTTGGCCTTGAGAGGAAGTCTGGGCAGAGGAAGCTGATCCACTCCTTGCTGTCGGACACAGGGCAGGAGCTGACCGACCCGGGGCAGATCAGGAGGAGAGCGGTGGGGTTTTATGCTTCGATTTTAAAGACGACAAAGACTGTTTTAATGCTTTTAGTGCTTTTAGTCAAGGACTGCCCAGGGTCTCCAGGGAGACCAACCACCGAATGGAGCGCCCGTTGACGGCACAAGAACTGCATGTGGCCCTGCAGTCAATCCAGGACCGAAAGGCCCCGGGCATCGACGGTCTCTCGGAGTTTTACATGGCTTTCTGGGACATCCTCGCTCAAGACGTCCTAGAAGTCTTTAACGAGAGTCTCGCCACCGGTTCCCTACCACTGTCCTTCAGGAGAGCCGTCATCACCCTCCTGCCGAAGAAAGGGAACCTGCAGGACATAAGGAACTGGCGCCCTGTGTCCCTCCTCTGCACGGACTATAAGATACTCTCCAAGGCCTTGGCCATCTGGCTGAGGGACGCAATGGAGCAGGTCATCCATCAGGACCAGACGTACTGTGTACCTGGCAGGTCAATGGTAGACAATGTCTGCCTCATTAGGGATGTTTTGGAGGTCTCCAGTTCATTGGGATGAGTGCTGGTCTACTTTCTTTAGATCAAGAAAAGGCTTTTGACCGTGTTGAACACAACTTCCTGTGGAGAACCATGGAGAGGTTTGGGTTCAGTGCTGGTCTGATAGCCAGGATCCAGGTACTGTACAGTAACATTGAGTGTCCTGAAGGTCAATGGCAGCTTGTGTGCTCCTTTTAGAGTGTGTAGAGGTGTCTGGCAGGCTGTTTCTCTGTGGGATGCTCTACGCGCTCTCCCTGGAACCCCTCCTCAACAAACTACGCTCTTGTCTTCAAGGTCTGTTTTTACCGGGTTTTAACAGTAATGTGGTTTTATCTGCCTATGCTGATGTTGCCATTTTTATTAAAGACCAGGCAGACATTAATGCAGTTTTAAGTGTAACCGATAAGTTCTGTGAGGTTTCGTCTGCAAGGGTGAATTGGGGGAAGAGCGAAGCCCTGGTCATCAGTGAGGGGCTTCAGGGCCTCCCCGTTCTCCCTCAAGGTCTGGCCTGGAGGAGGGATGGCCTTAAATATCTCGGAGTGTACCTAAGGAAATGAACGCATGGTAGAAAAGAACTGGGAGAATGTTGTCAAAGGTTGAAGAAAGATTAAAGAAATGGAGGTGGGTGCACTCCGTCATTCAGAGGAAGAGTTTTAATTAACAACCTAATAGCCTCGCTGCTGTGGCAACGTTTGGCCTGTTTAGTGCCACCACCAAGGCTGCTGTCTCAGACCTAGGCGAAACTGGTTAACTTCTTCTGGGGCGGCTACCACTGGGTGCCACAGTCAGTCCTGTTTTTATCCAGAGACCAAGGGGTGCCAGGGCCTCATCCACCTGGCCAGTAGAACAGCCACCTTCAGGCTATGGTTTGTGCAGAGGTACCAGACGGGACCTCCTAACTTAGTGTGGAGGGATGTGGCCAGCTGCTTACTCAGACATGTGAGCAACTTGGGACTAGATGCTGCTCTGTTTTTAACTGATTTCCAAAGTTTAAATTTAAGGGGTCTGCCAGCTTTTTATCGGAGTGTTTTTAAATCCTGTGCTCTTTTTAAATGGAAGTCTTCTCCTGCGGTATGGCAGAGGGAGAGCTGAGCCGGACCCCACAGAGATCTTCCCTGACTTCCAGTTGAACCCTGGATGCGAGGAGCTCAGCGGGCCTCTCCTGAAGGCCCTCTGCAAGGACAAACTGGGCCTCTACAGAACTAACAATAGGACTTTATATGTGAACATTGTAAAGACAATTAATGGACAGGGGCTACTCAATAGAGCGGCCTCTGTGTGGACAGACTGAGGGAACACATTCCACAATGGAGGGTCCTATATAAACCCCCCATCAAAAAGAGGACCGGGGACCTCCAGTGGAGGAGTTGTGGCACTAAATGTCTACCTCTCTCGATTGGACCCCGCAGTGTCGGACCAGTGCCTGTTCTGCCCAGGGCGAGAGACGGTGTTTCACGCGTACAGTGAGTGTGAACGACTCACTGTACTTTTTAATGTTTTAAAAGGTGGTTTTAATAAAACATTCTGTCAGAGGTTTTATCTATGGAGCAGGGTACAGGAAAACTGCTCAAAACAAATGGCAGCTACTCAATTTTATTTGTGGAGAAGCCAAGATGGCAATCTATGTCTCCAGAAAAAACAAAATCGAGAAAAACGGAGATTGTGAGGCCACCTCAGTGTGGTGTAACACCCGGTGCAGGCTGAGGTTGGAGTTTGGTTTTTATAAAATGATGAATGACCTTAGCCGATTTTGTGAAATATGGTGTTACAATGATGTACTCTCCACTGTGAAAGAAGACAATTTGCAATTTGCACAACCCCTTATGGGATAGTTGTATCGCTGCTTTATAGTATTTATTTATTTATGATATTGTGGATTTCGTGTTCTGAACAGGGCGCTTGTGCCCCTGTGTAAACTTGTAAATAAAGTATTTTTGTAAAATCAAATCTCTCTCTTTCTCTCTCCTTCGCTTGGAGAAATGGCGCTGAGACGTGGTGGTGCCGCCGAGGCGACCACGGAGCTTTTGCCTAAATTTTAGACTCTTAACAGTGTGTAAATTGTATCAATTTATATTTACTTTTTTTAGGTTTTGTTGCTTTTCATTTCTTGGTTGACGTTGTGTTCTTTTAGACGACCTGGTCACCATTTATTTGCCTGTGTGCTCGTCGCGTCTGATTGTTTATCATTGCAAATTTAATTGTTCCTTTTCTTTGTGGACAGGTGCTGCGGGCCACGGCGGAGCCCCAACCCCTGGTGGAGGGCGTTTTCATCACCCCCCTCGTGTGTGGTTTTGCTTGCAGTAGCACGGGTGTTTTTAGTTTGTTTATCTCCCCTAATTGAGTTTTACCTGCCGGTGGAGCCCCAGCCCTGTCCACCCCTTTTGTTAATTTAGCTTTTGTATAGCTGCGTCATTTTTTTGAGTATTGGATTTAATAAAATTGTAGTGCATAACCCTCAATCCTGTCTCTGCCTCTGGAATAGAACCTTATCTGTGTGTGCCTGTTCTCCGGTTAATTCCTGGGGTGAAATTCCCCAGGTGGCGTTGTCGTCAACCGATACACCTCCCACCCCGCCACATAAGCAATGTCTGGCACACTGGGTAGTTGACACCATTTCTCAGGCCTATGCTGGCTTTAGTCTCCAAATTCCAGATGATCTGGCAACACACTCCATCAGTAGTGTTACCTCATGGGCTGCATTGAGAGGTTTCTGTGCAAATTCCTTTTGGGCTACATCATGCATGTCTGCACAATCTTACAGGGTCACTGTTGCACCACAAGCCCCCATGAGCTCAGGAGTACTCTCTGTGGCTGGCGGTGTTTAAGATAGTAGGCCCTTTGTCCCTTGCGACACTGATGGTGTGACTCATCTAAGGTGCAGATCGTGTTGATGGTCTGAACAAGGTTCAAATAGATCAGGAGTTATAATTGTGGATCTATGAGACCAAATGATCATCACCATATTTTGTTGCTCTGAACAGGCTGAGGTATTCAATGCAAGAGGAGGTGGCTTGGTCACATTGGTGCTTATGTACACAGAGGGCAAAGTCCTGTCACCAGGCACATGACTATGTTGCCATAGGTCTTGGGGATAGGCAGAAAGATGGCATCGTTCAAGGTGTAGACCATAGTGATGGTCATTATTTGATCTCAAAGACCTATAGTTATGTGCATAACTTACATTCATTGCACTTACCTGTGGCAAATTCCAAACATGCTTGGAATGTATACGTGGAAAACAATGTTTAAGATATTTATTGGTTTCACCCAAAAAAAGAAGTTCCTGAGAGACTGATGATGTACTACCTGAGTGACGGTGTGTTTGGCTCCCTACATTTTCTTCTAATAAATGGGCAAGTTTCACCCTACCTTCACAGAGTAAGACTAAATAATTTCTCTATGTAAAGAGTAACCACATTTGTTATCTTGTTTAATAATATTGCCTTTAATCATAACTAAATACATGCCAGTTGTGCCAAAATTGATTTAATTATTTCATTTAGGATTACACTTTTACCTCTTGAAAAAAGTCAGTTGTGATAGTATTTTTGTGTTGGTGACTCTTAAAACCCATCTATCATTCCTTTCAAGTTCTTAAAACAACACGTAACAGCTAAATTATCACATGATTCCCTTTTTATGTCTTTGATGTGAGCAGGCTGTGGAGAGCAGTGAGAAGAGATACAGGTCAGTCATCTGGGGTCCGACCTGCGACTACATTGACAAAATCGTTGACAACTACTTGGTTCCTGAGCTACATGTTGGAGACTGGCTTCTTATTGACAACATAGGTGCTTACGGCATTTCCATGAGCACTGAATTCAATGGATTTGAAAGATCAAGTATTTACTCTGTTGTCACAAATGAGACTTGGCACACCGTCATCCTTTCCTCACAGTAACAGCTCATTGCTACAGTATCCTGAAAACATTTATATCAATATCTTAACACAGCTATGAAGGCTTTTAATTTACAGCAATTAATATATTGTACCTTTTAATTCTACATCTCTACATCTGGGAGAAGGTTTTCTTATCCTTATATAAATGCGTGATGGTTTTAGACTCTTGTAAACATCTTGTTTTTTTTTTTACTTAGACTGGTGGTAATCACTATGTGTGGGTTAATCCAACAGTTTTTCCAGATATGTTTGATGGCAAACATATATGATGTCTGTTGGATGACAGAGCTATTAATCTGTTCTTCACATGATAGAAATACATCATCTGAACGTTTGTCCGGCTCTTTTTGACTGTAACTTCATGATTCAACATTTAACTGTGAACAGACAGTTACATTAAACTTGTTTCACCTTTAACATAAAGCGTTTGTCTATTGCTAGTTCTGGTGAAATGTATTCACGTTTCCACTGTATATACAATAAACTTTGAATATAAAGTAACATTTCCGGAAACTCAGGCTAACTGCACAGACTTCCTTTGATTTCTTTGTAATGTAAAAGGGTTAAACTGCCTTTATTTGTGTCCCTTGACATCAACATTGGTTGGTATGTTTTTGTCTGTCTCTCGACAGGCTTGGTACTGCCACACGATTCATAGACAAGAAAATTAAAGCCCACTTAACAACACAACTTATGATGATAATATAACCAAGATGGGTGAGTGGGTGTAACACATATATACACTTTTTTGCATGTACCCACAAACCTGAATTCTTGTTCATAGTGAAGACTTCGTAGAAAATTAGAGTTGCATTCATACGAATTTGCACTCACTTTATAGACTTTTTTAGATACAGACTCACATATAAGCAAACCTAATGGGAACAATTTCTCAGACTAGTGTATATGATACGATATATATCTCAGGAAAATCAAACTCTGCATGATGGTCCTTTTAATGTGAGCCTGGTCCTGCTGAAAGTTTCTTCTCTCCTGTTTAAGATTAACATGTACTTTATTTATCCCCGTGGGGAAATTGAATTGTAGTAGCAACCTATACAAAAGTATAGAAACAGAATAAATAAATACAGATAAGATTAGAACCTTATAAGCATATATATATATAATATATACATAATATATATATACATATTATAAGCATATGTGCATAAATATAGAATAAAATAGAAATAAAAGTACAACATAAACATTACACAATTATTGTTATTGGCTGGGTTAGGATGACTTATACAGTTTGATGGCAGATGGCAGGAATGACTTCCTGTCCCGTTCCTTAGAGCAGCGAGGCTGCAGGAGTCTGTTGCTGAAGCTGCTTCTCAGTTTGTCCACTGTGTTATGGAGGGGGTGGGAGGGATTGTCCATGATTGTCCGCAGTTTCAACACCATCCTGTCCCTCACCACCTCGTCTAAGTTATCAAGTCTACAGCCAACAACAGACCCTGCCTTTTTGATGAGTTTGTTGAGTCTGTTGGCATCCTTAGCTTTAATGCCTGCACCCCAGCACACCACAGCAAAGAAGATGGTGCTAGCCATGACAGACTGGTAGAACATGTGGAGCATCCTGCTGCAAACACTGAAGGACCTGAGTCTCCTGAGGAAACAGAGTCTGCTCATGGCCTTGTAGACAGCATCGGTGTTTGTGGACCACTCCAGTTTATTGTCCAGCTGAACACCCAGGGACCTGTAAGATGAGACTATTTCCACATCCTTCCCACTAATGCAGACTGGGGAGGGAGGGGACTTGCTTTTTCTGAAATCCACCACCATCTCCTTCGTCTTGGTCACGTTGAGCTGCAGAAGGTTCTCCCTGCTCCACCTAACAAAACTCTCCACAAGGTCCCTGTATTCATCCTCTTGTCCATTCTCCACACACCCGACTATGACTGTGTCATCCGAGTACTTCTGGAGATGACATGTCTAAGAGTGGTACTGAAAGTCAGCTGTGTAGGTGGTGAACAGAAAGGGGAAGAGCACAGTTCCTTGAGGAGCTCCTGTGTTGCTCATCAGGGGGTCAGACACAGCTCCGCAGTCTCACAAACTGTGGTCGACCTGTCAGGTAGTCCTCGATCCAAGAAACAAGGGGAGCATCCATCTGCATGTTCTCCAACTTAGCCCTCAGCAGTCTTGGCTGGATGGTGTTGAAGGCAGAAGAGAAGTCGAAGAACATGACCCGCACTGTGATGTTTAGTCTGTCCAAGGAGGAGTAATCCCTCTGTAGCAAGTATATCACTGCATCATCAACCCCCACCTTGGGCTGATAGGCAAACTGCAGAGGGTCCTGAAAGGGGCTCACCAGAGGTCTGAGGTGTGACAGCACCAGCCGCTCCATGACCTTCATAATGTGGGAGGTCAGTGCTATTGGATGGGTCTTCTTTGGCACCGGGACCAGGCAGGATGTCTTCCAAAGCACAGGGATCCTCTGAAGATGAAGGCTCTGGTTAAACAGGTGCTGCAGTATTCCACACAGCTGCCTGGAGCAGTTCTTCAGCACTCGTGGGCTGATGCCGTCCGGTCCGGCAGCCTTTCTCTGGTTGAGCCTCTCCAGCTCTCTCCTCACCTGGCTAGACATGAAGGATAGTCCTGTCGGGGGGATGGGTGACATGCTGGAATCTATGTAGGGTGTTAGCAGGGGGGAGGGGGAAGAAGTTGGCAGAGGTGTTAGGGGCTCTGGGAGGTGTGAAGGGGACCCATTGTTATCCAGAGGAATATTGGGACCGCTGGGGGAGGGGGAGCTAGAATCAAACCTGTTGAAAA
>NW_026622148.1:0-14301 GCF_003711565.1 Takifugu flavidus | reverse complement strand
GAAGAAGTCCTGGGAAGCTTTGACTTCCTGTCACATGACATCAACGCAGACGAAGACGCTTCCTGTTTGGGTACCCTCAGAAAACCCGGGTGAGTTTGAGGCACCCAAACAACAAACGGACAATAAAACCACGGGATAACCGCCTCTTTTTCTTTGGTGAAACGACGTCAGGTCTTTCCTGGAGCTGGACGGCGCATGGCTGACGTCTGGGAACGATGGTCTGGACCAGGCTCTTG
This sequence comes from Takifugu flavidus, assembly GCF_003711565.1. Lineage (NCBI taxonomy): Eukaryota > Metazoa > Chordata > Actinopteri > Tetraodontiformes > Tetraodontidae > Takifugu > Takifugu flavidus. The sequence continues at coordinate 14,065 of NW_026622148.1, read as the reverse complement.
AAATTCACCTGGACATTTGCTGCATCCTCCTACAGGTACAGCAAGCTCAGTCCTCACCGCTCTGAAAGGTCCTCGCACACACGTATTGGTGTCTATTTAGCCTTTGCAACCTTTTCGCTGTCATTTTAACGCTGCTATGAACACGGAGAGGGACGGGGCAACACCTCCGCCCAATCACAGAGCTGCAACCTGTTGCTTGTCTTCAGTTTTGAGTTCAGTAGCTGACAAGGGGAGCGAGGAGCTCGGGCCTGGACGCCATGCTAACTGCTGCACCGTGATCTTTCCCCAGAGGATGAGGGCGACCCGCTTCAGCCCCAGCAGACAGGAGCTACTACAGGAACTCTCTCTCCAGGCTGAAGCGCTGCAGCGCGTCAGCCACCTCCTGCTGGAGAAGAACAAGATCTCTTCCACTGACAGTTCGTACAAGTCGTTTTGATCCGCACGTTTACACGGAATGGTTTTGAATGTGATCTTCCTCAGTCCTGCCGCAGGTCCAGAGAACCAGGGAGGTCCTGCTGTTCTGGGAGGCCTGTGTGAGCGGCAGCAGCAGCTCCCCCTTCCTCTGTGACGCTGACAGCTTCTGCGCTACGCTGAGGAAATGTTTCACGCACAAGGTGGAGGCCAAGCAGCCGGGCCAGGCGGAAAAAGGTGCTCTGCGCACGTGGGAACGCCGCCGATAAAGCTGCTGCTGCTTTAACTGATGTGGAACGTCGTGTCGATTGTGCCGCAGTGTTCTCCCGGCTGCTGGGGCAGCTCCAGGCGCCGTGTCGCACGGTGCCGGACCTCCGGCCCGTCTGCTGCCCCGACAGGGTCACGCTCTTCCAGCTGTCGGCGTACCTGAGGCGCTGGGGCGTCCAGGACCTGGGCGCACACATCACACGCCTCTCCAAAGAAGGTCGTCTAACAGTTCAGACGTCTCGACCGGGCGGTGCGGGTCTTTACTAATGGTAGTCCCGGCAACAGAAGGCGCTGACCCAATGTGTGCGTGTGTTTCAGAGCGCATCCTCTCAGCTCTGAGGAGCCCCAAAAGGAGGCGGACCCTGAACACGCTTAGGGGCCAGCTGGTGGCAGAACTCCTGCCCCTGGGGTGCACGCTGCAGACCCTCGCCGCCCTGCAGGTCGACGCCAACCACAAAGTCAGTAGAGCTGCCTGCAAGTGTCTCTGCAGAGCCGCCGGCGTCCAAACCTTCAGGAACAAGGTGTTTATTGAGGTCCAGTCCTGTTGAATCCTTTTAGCCGGCAGCATTGTCAGAGAAAAGGGCGTTACACACGGTATTTAACCGAGTCTACCTCCGTGCTTCCCTCTCAGGCTGTTATTTATTACACTGAGAGTTTGAAAAGTGATGATATTCAAACCCAACAAGGCTCCTGTTTGGCTCTAAAGTGTCTCAAGGTAGTGAAAACGCTCAGAAATGTACGTTCAACACCAACTGCTGAACAGGTCTCTCAGGTGTGTGTGTGTGTGTTCCAGGCGACGGAGAGCGTGGACCACATCACAGAGATGTGCAGGGCGACAGATGGAGCTCTCCGCAGCGCTGCTCGAGAGACCGTCCTCTCCTTTGGTACAAACATGAGCAATTTCTCATTTAATTTGCACTTAAACACACTAAACCTTCTTTGACGTCCTGTAGGTAAAAGGGGGTTTCAGGCCTTCCAAAGGATGGAACAGCTCCACATTGCTGTGGAGGAGGCTGTCTACATAAACCAGGAGACGGAGATCACCGTTCTATAGGGGATCTCTGCGGCTCGGACGAATTCACTCGTCATAATGACGATTGCTTTTTAAAACTCGCCCTAACCCCGAGGATCCTTCTGCCCTTTTCCTGCAGCTACAGCAAATGTAAAGCTTCATTCGTGTTGTTGTGACCGCCATTAAGACTGATGATAAACGTACTACCTGTACGACTGAGAGGTTCTTCTTCTTTCCCTGCTCCTGCGGCATTACAGGCAGCTGTCGCCCTCTAGCGGCTGCACGGTGAAAGTGCTCGCCAGGAGTCGCTGAACAGGCTGTGTGTGCGTGTGTGTGCGCGTTTGATTGTTCAAGAATGTGTTATATAGTGTTTAAATCGATATAAACAGCCGAGCAGAACATAGAGAGGACCTGTTTTTTGTTCCAATAACCCCAGGTAAACAATCTAGTGGTTTAAAACAGCCCCCCTGAATAGCAGAATAGTATTATTATTAAATAATTATGGTTATAATTATGATTATAATCACGGATCAAACTTCAGAGGATTCACCTCGTGTCCTGCTGAGATCTGCTCACACCACCGTGAAACACGCTGAGAAGAAAACCTTTATTTAAATTAAAACCAAAACTATAGTGTAGATTTGAGCAAAAATAACAGCAGGTAGAAGCCCATGAACATGGAGTGGTTGAACCACAGCGCCGGGTTGAGCGGCTTGGGGATGAGCAGCACAGGAAGTAGCCACTGTAGACAATACATGGTTGAGCCGCACTCTCTGGGATGCTGACCGAAGTGAGGCGTTTCACAAAGATTCCACTTGCAATGGGGGGGGAGTTTATCCAACAGCACTGGGATGATGGAGGAACAGTTCACAGAATCCAGACGTCAGCGTGCTCGGGTCGTACCTGGGAACAGCACAGGGAAAGGTCTGAGGACCACAAAACCTCTCAATCGTGGGAAATATGGAACCCTAATAAGGTTCTTGCTCCACAGCCATTGTACCGCAGAATTATGAAAAGTGCTCATTTTAATTTGAAATATCCCTTTAAATGCTGCCGAGAACTGAAGAGAAAGTGAACCCACCAGGAAGCGTGACAAAATGCTCATTTTATGAGCAACAATCTGAGACGCTTTGACCGCGTAGCCAAAGGTTTCGTGTGGATTAATTCCACATTAAGTGTCCCATCTACATCCCTCACTTATTTCTCCAAAAATAATCGCCGTGCTAGCGATGTTAGCATTAGCACACACACACACTCATAAAATATTAAATCTCAAACGATGTACAATAGTGCAACATTAAATCTCAATGTTAGAAGTACTTAAGAAGTGAATAACATCTGGCTGGATAATTATCAGGAACACTGGCGGCCTCTGCTGACCCAGTGGAAGAGTGCAAAAAGCTTACAGCACCTGGTATTCCCAGGAGGTCTCCCATCCAAGTACTAACCAGGCCCGACCCTGCTTAGCTTCCGAGATCGGGCGTTCTCAGGGTGGTATGGCCGTAAGCGAGAGCAGGTGCAAGAAAATGGCCTTTTGAAGTTAATACACTCAAACTTATTTTCTTGAAACACTTATTCTGGTGGAGGTTGTCCATTTTACTTTGTCACAGTCCAAACCTCAATGTTGGAGCAGCCTCCAATCCATTCCCCCCAAAAAGAAAAGGCTATATAGCCTATGAGCGTCATATCATCAAATCTGCGTAGATCGGCTCTTGGATGAGAGGTGAAACGCCTTCAAAAAAATCGAACCAGATTCAACTCCGATAAATGAAATCAACTTAAAAGCAATGTGCCATGGTCGGGAATCGATCCCGGGCCGGTGCGGGCCAGTTGACAATTGCTGTAACAGACAACCTGATTGAAACCTCCTGAAGACCCCAGAGGGAGAGTTCGAATCCAGCTTTGGGCATTATCAAAGAGAAGATATTTGACTGAAAAATTCACGATCATAAAAATGTTTAAAGAGCATAGCAGTGTCTGTGAGATTTATGAGCCACAAATGCTGCTCTTTTTAGGAGCACAGCCATCTATTAAACTGTAGTTTGTGTCATAGCATAGTTTTATTGACAAATTCTAAATTGCAAGTAGCAGATATGAACAGGGAAATGCTACGTTATCTGCTTATTCTGTTACAAATAATCTGATGAGATAGGTGTGGAGTTAATTCAGTTGGGGATAGACAGATGGAATATTAGTGTTGTTAGTATGATACTTGAGTTCTTTAGATATTGTTTTCAATTCAGGAATCTGCCGCCTTGAGTTGGCTTTTTTTGAAGACAGAAATGTTGACAATAGTGTGGACCAAAGTGGGAAATTCAATTTTATTTAAACACAAACACAAACACACACACACACACGCACGCACGGACGCACGCGCGCGCGCGCGCGCACACACACACACACACACACAACACACACACACACACACACTCATAAAATATTAAATCTCAAACGATGTACAATAGTGCAACATTAAATCTCAATGTTAGAAGTACTTAAGAAGTGAATTACATCTGGCTGGATAATTATCAGGAACACTGGCGGCCTCTGCTGACCCAGTGGAAGAGTGCAAAAAGCTTACAGCACCTGGTATTCCCAGGCGGTCTCCCATCCAAGTACTAACCAGGCCCGACCCTGCTTAGCTTCCGAGATCGGACGACATCGGGCGTTCTCAGGGTGGTATGGCCGTAAGCGAGAGCAGGGGCAAGAAAATGGCCTTTTGAAGTTAATACACTCAAACTGATTTTCTTGAAACACTTATTCTGGTGGAGGTTGTCCATTTTGCTTTGTCACAGTCCAAACCTCAATGTTGGAGCAGCCTCCACTCCATTCCCCCCAAAAAGAAAAGGCTATATAGCCTATGAGCGCCATATCATCAAATCTGCCTAGATCGGCTCTTGGATGAGAGGTAAAACGCCTTCAAAAAAATCAAACAAGATTCAACTCCGATAAATGAAATCAACTTAAAAGAAATGTGCCATGGCCGGGAATCGGTGCCATGGCCGGGAATCGATCCCGGGCCGGTGCGGGCCAGTTGACAATTGCTGTAACAGACAACCTGATTGAAACCTCCTGAAGACCCCAGAGGGAGAGTTCGAATCCAGCTTTGGCCATTATCAAAGAGAAGATATTTGATTGAAAAATTCACGATCATAAAAATGTTTAAAGTGCATAGCAGTGTCTGTGAGGTTTATGAGCGACAAAAGCTGCTCTTTTTAGGAGCACAGCCATCTATTAAACTGTAGTTTGTGTCATAGCATAGTTTTATTGACAAATTCTAAATTGCAAGTAGCAGATATGAACAGGGAAATGCTACGTTATCTGCTTATTCTGTTACAAATAATCTGATGAGATAGGTGTGGAGTTAAGTCAGTTGGGGATAGACAGATGGAATATTAGTGTTGTTAGTATGATACTTGAGTTCTTTAGATATTGTTTTCAATTCAGGAATCTGCTGCCTTGAGTTGGCTTTTTTTTGAAGACAGAAATGTTGACAATAGTGTGGACCAAAGTGGGAAATTCAATTTTATTTAAACACAAACACACACACGCACGCACGCACGGACGCACGCACGCACGCACACACACACACACACACACTCATAAGTGTTGGTAATGGTAAGCAAGTCGGTAATGGATGAACTGCGGCGTTCTGGCAAGTCACCGACCGATATGGCGAACCAGGTGAATGAGCTCACCTGGCGTATCTGCACGCCGTACAGAACGTCAGGGAGGCCGAGGCTGGGGCGTACGGACAGAGAACCATCGGCCAGTACGTGAGGATGGAAGATCGGCCACGTGCTTTCGGGCCATACGAGGACCAAGAAGGTCGGGGTGGGGTGTCTGTGTCCGGATTCTACCTGACTGACTGCCTGCTGGATGAGTTCAAGCATCAACAGCCGTCTCTGACCAAGCTCCTCCAGGGCACGTTGGGGCAGGTTTTCAGGTGGGACCACACGAGGAAGATGGCGAGGAAGGTGACACTGGCATCTGGAGCCATGTCCAGTTTCGCAGTGATGAATGAGAACTGGCTCATTGTGTCCTGGGTGATGGTTCAGGCTGAGACAGAAAGGTCCCTGCATCCGATGTAGCAAGGAATGGCCCAGAGGTACAGCCACGCTGGGGTGGAAAAGGCCGGCTACCACTGGATGGACAGGTGAGATCAGCCATCTTCTTTGTTTGCCGTCATTCAAACTGAAAAATGCTCCATGCTAACCCTAACCCTATCCATGCTGAAGACGTGGCGCGTTCAGAGGGTTCACATCCTCCGTGGTTGCCTCAGTGACCCAGAACTGTCTGAGGGGATAATGTACAGGGACGGAGGGACCCTTCAGCTAAACCACGTAGCGGGCGAAGGTGCCAAAGTCCCCGTCTGGATCCCTGTCCGTGGTACATCTCAGCAGGAGGGCTACCATTTCCAGCAGGCCCAGTGGGTCACGGGTCCGCAGGTCTCCCCTGAACTGTTCCAGGCCCAGGCCATGACCGGCGTTGTGCGGTGGAACTTTCAGCGACCGGTAGACATGAAGAAGCCCGGCGCCGTCCTCCCTGCTGTCTTTGACCCTGCCTCAATGTGGGAGTTGAACTCTGCTTCCATGGCAGTGACGGGACAAGACAAGTGCCCTGCGTTCACCTCTCTGACAGAGACACTGGAGAAAGGTTTGGGCTGGAGTCCAGAGAACCGGGCTGCCCTCCGCTCCCTCTGGACTGGGACAAACACAAAATGCAGCAGAGGGATCGGCCTTCGGCTCTCGTGCCCCCTCCCGCTCCAGACGATGCTCCTGGGGCAACACCTTCCTCCAGCTGGGCAACAGCGACTGCTGTGCCGTCGCTTCCCCCTGCGCCACCTGTCAGCTTCCATCTCTCTGCTGCTGGACGTGTAAAGGAGATTCCAGCAGAGGATGACCAGGATCCTGAAAGATCAGTGGGCGGGTCAACGATAATCGGGTTTTTCAGAGCGGCATGTTGGAATTAAGGCCTTCGAATGATTGAAAATAAATAGATTTAGTTAGGTTGTGGTCAGTGTATCTCAATCTTTTGATGTGTTAAATATTACACTTTCTGTTATTAAGGGATGGATATTAATGTGTTTTCTCAATAGCCCATATCGCGATCATATGAGTTACTAAGGATGCATTATTGCTTTGTTTGTGTTCCAGACGTCTCTGGAGCTTTGCCCCTGCCGCTGAAGTCCTCGCCGAGGAGCGCCCGCACTGGACCCATGAAGACTGTTGGTGGAGTGTTTGTCTTGGACCACACACGCTGGACTCTTCCCATGAAAGACGCTATTGATAGTTTGCTGCAGTATCATCATGGGGACAAGGACATCCTGAGGCTTGTGGATCCAGACTACGCAGACATGGTCCATCGGTCTGCGGCCGATCCGAACAGCTCGCTCCGCCCCACAACCAGGTTTCACATATCCCGCTATGTGAAGCATCTGGCAAAGCTGTTGAACACCAGTTCTTCTCTGAACACCAGCCCAGAGAAGCTCCTGGAGACTCAACAGCTGTGGTACTCCTTGACAGAGGGGAGCAAAACAACCAGCGTTCCTGTAGTCACCATGGAGACGGCTGTTGTCACTCCTCCCACAGCCGCCCTGCCCACGCCTCTGACGCAGGATTCCATTGAAAAAATTGTGCAGGGCACACTCTATGGAACTGGCATAAAGGATGTTAAAATTAGTCTAAATTAGTCTAAATAAATAAAAATCCATCCATTCATCATTCCCAACAGGCGGTGTTTGATTAGAAACTCTTTCTGAGCTCTGGTGCTCTGAAACATCTCCGCTTCCATTTTCAGCTGTTTTTATTCTCAATAACATCAAATCATCCATCCATCCAAATCGTGGTCCTGTTGGACCACCAAAGGACAAACACTTTCCATTTAGCACGGACAAAAAAACCCAAATCCTGTTTAGCAATGAAGCTGTGGGGAGAGTTTGAGGAGCGTTCTGAGGAACACGCTGCCATATTGGGTCCAAGCTGCTGGGGTTTTTGTTGTTTCCAGGTGAATCGGTGGGCAGCGGCGTTACCGCCTGTCTCTGCCCCCCCCCCCTCTCCCCGTGGTCGTGGTCACGCCGGGCATCTTTACTGGTCCCGTTTTAAACAGGTTCTGTTGGGAACAGGTGTTCTCCAGAACTGTATTCCAGGCTGCTGTGCTGAAGGGCTGTTTTCAGTAGCAATAGAGCCAGAGTGTGCCTGCTCCATATGAACCCCCCCAGGCCGTGCTTTCCTCCTGGCTGAGCCATAATCAGCTCTGGATGGACTGGTTCACGCTTGGACTGAGTCAAGATTTGATAGCTTGACTGATTCTTACAGTTTTGGATCAAACCCCCATCTGCTGATTCCAGGAGATCTTTAAAGGATCTCAGAGCTTCACATTTATGAAGCCTGCTCAGCCCCCGGCAGCGCTGATGAAACCATTTCATTCCTTCAAAAAAGCAGAACATGAAGCTCCAGAAAAGGTTTTTGGATCAAGTTTCCAACAGAACGAGGACAAGTGGGTAAAAGCGCCACTTTAAAGCCTCCAGGCCTCAGAAAACATCCACCTTTAGGATGCCTGACTTTAGAGGATCGTCGGTTCGCTCCGAGCACAAGAACAAACATGTTTAACCTCAGTCCAAGAACATCTGACCTGAAATGATCAAAAAGCTTCAGCGTAAAAAGATGGTGGAGAGAAAGCTGCTGGGAGGTTCTCAGAAGAGAAGTGGCATTAAAGCCAGCTGGAAGAGTCCAGCCTGCTTCCTGCTCCTCCAAACAGGCGTCTCCACACCAACACTGAGGAACACGGGCTTCTGTTCTTCCTTCTTCTCTTCTGACTATTGTGTGTTTGATGAATGCAGCATCCACTCACTGTCCCCCCCCCCCCCCTCATTTACACTGCTCCTGGTTTCACAATGCTCCTCAGACAGATGCAACCAGAGACACTGATGCCGTCAGACAATAAACCTGAGTGTTTTTGTGTCCGGTTATTAACATGTTCCATGCTTTTCCTCCTGCAACAGTTCATCACACCTGCTCAGGGAAACCTCGGTGTAAAGGAGGTGAAGCCGTGCCTCAGTGACTCTACTTTGCTGTTTTAGAAACTAACAGTTATTAGATGAATATACAGTGTGCACGTACGCGCACACGTGTGTATAAACACTTAATACACGCGTGTGCGTGGATGTAGACTTTTTAGTACTTGGGTTCATATACTTTTTAGTATTTTGCAGATACGTGTCTGTATATAAACCAGATCCTCCTGTAATAAAGAACTAAAGGCTGACTGTTGTCACGTGACCTGTCTCCGTCTGTGTCCGATGATGGAACCTGCCTGGAACATCTGGTCCACAGAAAAAGCAAAACAGCTCACAGAACTGGTCCAATTTAGACCCAAAAATGACAATAAATAATGAAAATGTGTGACGCAGTAGAACAATGGATGAACTTTCTATTGGTCATTGACAGTTTCACTCATCGTCATCAGAATTCATCAAAAATATTTAAACCAACAAACTACACACAGAACCGCAAAGTTTAGAGCTTAAAGGGAGCGACAGGTGAAGATTTAAAGCTCAACGCAGCTGAAGAAGTTCCAAAAAGGAGAAATATCATGTGGTGCTTTACCGCCACCCGGTGGACACGCGTGGAACTGCAGACAATAGTTAAACGCGCTCCGACACATTCTGACCTCTGCTGCTCCTCCTGGACTCCAGGGCTGCAGAAATATGCTGCTTTTACAAGTCTTTCAAATCTGTCAAGCATCATAAATCTTATTTAGTTAACTAAGTTAGTCAGTTTTAATTTAAATGCAAAAACATATTTATGGCATTAAAATAGCAAAACAACTTTTAATCTTGAACCCTCCCAGAATGCTTTTATAGTAGTGGAATATTAATCAACAGCCATAAAGTTGTTCATTAACAGAGGAAAAAGGAAAGGTAAAAGTATTCCTTTCAGACTAAGCAGGAAGACTGAAGACCGACAAGGTGAGTGGAAACGAAGAGCATTATTGAAAAGAATTGACAGTTGTGTTTGGAGATAAAATCAAGATTTGAAAATAGTTTTGTGACTATTGAAGAGCTGCATAGAGCTGAAGAATTCTTGGCTTAAGAAAATTCAACAAGACTTCATATTTAGTTTTAGCACAAAACATCGTTATACATTATAAATGAATAGGGCTTATTTAACTTTCTTATAGTCTGGCTTTAGTTATAGTTGAATAATCTTTCTAAGTGAAGTTTAGTTTATTTTTCTGCTCTTTGCTACTGATCCTAAAAGAACTTTAAACCCTCCCAGAATGCTTTAATGGTAGTAATATATACGCCATAAAGCTGTTGATTAGGTTGTAAAAGTTAAAGTGAAAGTATTCTGTTCAGACAAGTATTATGCTGTTAACGTTGTTAGAGAGTCTTAACAGGTATTAACAACATTTTAAAACTTTTTTGTGACAGGTGAAAAGCTCTTAGAGTTATTAGAGCTGTTCAACAGTCCAGGTCACAGCTGGATATTTGGATATTACCTGTCAAACAACATCTAATCGTGGGCAAGTTAGCATCTCTCAGCCGGACCAATTTAAGACAATAAACTAAATAACTAAATCCACACAGGATCACAGGACACCAACAGGATTTTGGGTTCATGTTGCACGTTTTCTCACAGTGGTTTATTGTTCTATGTTGTGGAACCACTGTGAAAGAAATGCAGGAGTGGGTGTCATTTCTTTCATCTATTTTAAATAGAGCAGTGATCTTTGAGGACTTGGATCATAGAAATAATTGAAGAGGAGAACAAATGAGGGAAGTTAAAAAGTCCTGACTAGCATGTTTATGTAGCACCAGATAATTTAGTGGCTGAGCTGAAGACAGTCCTTTCACCATGTTGGCCTGTGGAAAACCAGTGTTGTCGGCCCGATGGACCAGCGTCCCCGTCGTTGCCGGACCACCGTTGGCCACCAGTTGGGTTTTGGGATCAAAGTGGGGGCGTTTCCTGTATCCGGTTCTCCTCACGGATCCATGACTACAACATGTTGCTGCAAGTGCAGAGACGTTTGCTCTGGAAAGAACTTTAGAGCACATTCAGTGCTGCAGGATGAGGGGCTGGAAAAGGTGCCAGTTCTTTTCTCACTGCAGGGAACAGTTAAAAAAAGCAGCTTAAACTCTGAAAACATGAAAATTATACAGAGACATCATTGATTTATTGATTCAGTTGTTATCCAGAATGGATTAGAAATGTTCCTGTTTGATAAAAATGCAGTGAATTGGGATTATTTAACTACAACCTCTACAGATTATTTACCTTCATCACAGTCTCATCACTATTTCTGATGTTTCCTCAGGATGGACGAGGACAGAGCAGAGTCCACAGTGCCCAGCTGTGTGTCCCTGAAGAGTGACTGGTCCAAAGATAAACCTATCACCTTCGGTATCAGACCTCAAGGCTCACCTTTAAAGTAAGGTTTTCTGAACCACATAACTCTGCCTTAGAACATTTCACAACCATACAAAACATCTTTTTGTGGGTATTAGCCTCTACTATCGTGAAAAATGAAATTAATGAAACGGTGCACCAACATGTCAGGTGTTCGCTCCCATTAACTCCCATGTTAATTTTAGTGTGGTAAATCTTTTAAAACTGAAAATTGCTTCTGTTTTTAACTGGTCATTTCTCCTACATGGGTTAACATCTTCTCACAAAAATTCCTAGGCATATATTTTAAAGTTTCCCAACAATATCCATCATTGCAGAGTGCTCCAGCTCTCCATTTAGATACGGATGGGTAAGACACGGCAGGTCTGTGCAGCTTGTTCTGCCACACTGCTCCACCACATGTCATGAAAATTCATTAAAAAGTCTATTTTTAAGGCTCCTGGTTCTAATAAACCCATAGACAACAATATCAGTCATTTCTAAATGGTTGAAATAAGCTTTTGAATACGCGTGACCTCTGTGCTATTTAATGATCAGTTTCAGAGACCAGACGACTGTATTTGGAGCATAAATGGAGAACTTTTGTTCTATTCTATGAGTTTATATTCCTGATTTGGCACTTTTATTTTTAACATAAATTCACAATGAAGAAAAGCCACTAAACACTTAAATCAAATACACTTTTCTCCAACTAAACGAGCTTGTTAGAACGTAAATAACTTTCTATTTTTTGCTCAGTGTTCATTCAATCTTCAACTGTCAGAGCAAACTGAACGTAGAAGTGAACGCAGCCTTTCTTAGGCGTTGCTAACGCCCAGTAGACATGTATAACCACTATTCCCATTTTTGACAGCTATCAGAAACGGTCTGCTTCCATTGGAGATTCCTCCTGTCCCGAGGGTGAAAAGAAACGGAGAACTGAACTGCAGACCGCCGACCTGAACAACAGCGTCTCACGTAAGCTCGTACATTTGTATTTATAAGATACTTTTGGGTCGGAATAAAGGAACAACTTGTGTATTTACAATGTGCAAGAGAAGATCCAGAGAGCTCTTGTTTGGTTCCACTGGAACCCCTGGACCCTCTGAAGACCTTCCTAAATGCTTAGACAGTATTTAGCAACATTTAGTCATTTAGTTCTGGAAAGTGTTAAAGAGCTGAAGGCAGGTGACCTTTACAGGACAATGGGTCTGCTGAGTATGATGTGTTTGGAGAAGGTTTGATGTGTTTTTCTAAATATCATCCAGCTTTTACCAGCTGTTTAGTCCAAGCAAACTCTTGGAAGACATGGAAATGGTTGTTATAGACTAAATTACATTGAAACCCAATGAAATAAAAGAATAGGTGTACATAAGAAGACATAACATTTCAAACTGACAGTGAGATGGGTCATTACCCGACTGTTGCTTCTATCATTCAAACATGACAGAATATTTTCCAGTTGAGGACATCTGTGCTACTGCTGTAGATGACAATTGTAAAAGGATTTAAAAGATTGTTTGTTTCAGAGGGTGGTGAACTGCAGGAGGTGATAGAAGGTCATAAAATCAGTCTGAAGAGAAGATGTGAACGTGTGACTGAAGGAACTCATGAAGCAGGAAGTGGAACCCTGCTGAACAAGATCTACACTGAGCTCTACATCACTGAGGGACAAAGTGAGGAGATGGACACACAACATGAGGTGAGACAGCTTGAGAGAACCTCCAAGAAGAACATCCAGGACACTCCAATCAAGTGCCAGGACATCTTCAAAGTCTTCTCTGAGCAACAGAGACACATCAGAGTGGTTCTGACCAACGGTGTCGCCGGCGTTGGAAAAACCTTCTCAGTGCAGAAGTTCAGTCTGGACTGGGCAGAAGGTTTGGAGAACCAAGACATCAGTCTGGTGCTTCCGCTCTCATGCAGGGAGCTGAACTTGATCAGAGATCAGCAGCACAGTCTTCTCTCACTGCTTCATGTTTTCCATCCAACATTACAGAAGATCAGAGCAGAAGATCTGACTGTCTGGAAACTTCTGTTCATCTTTGATGGCCTGGATGAAAGCAGATTTTCACTGGATTTCAACAAGCATCAGGTCATCTCTGATGTCACACAAGTATCGTCAGTTGGCGTGCTCCTGGTGAACCTCATCCAGGGGAACCTGCTTCCCTCAGCTCTCATCTGGATCACCTCCAGACCTGCAGCAGCCCATCAGATTCCTCCCTCGTGTGTTGACAGGATCACAGAAGTACGAGGCTTCACTGACTCCCAGAAGGAGGAGTACTTCAGGAGGAGGTTCAGTGATGAAGATCTGTCCAAGAGAATCATCTCACACATCAAGGCCTCCAGGAGCCTCCACATCATGTGTCTGATCCCAGTTTTCTGCTGGATCACTGCTATAGTTCTGGAGGACATGATGACCAGAGACCAGAGAGGAGAGCTGCCCAAAACCCTGACTGACCTCTACTCACACTTCCTGAGGGTTCAGATGAAGAGGAAGAAGCAGAAGTATGGAGGAAAGCAGAGACCAGAGGAACTGACTGAGGCTGATAAAGAACTCCTTCTGAAGTTGGGTCGGCTGGCGTTTGAACATCTGCAGAAAGGAAACATCATGTTCTACTCAGAAGACCTGGAGCGATGTGGTCTGGACGTCTCCGAGGTGTCGGTGTACTCAGGAGTTTGTACAGAGATCTTCAAGAGAGAGAGTGTGATCTTCCAGAAATCAGTCTACTGCTTTGTTCATCTGAGCATTCAGGAGTTTCTGGCTGCCGTCTACATGTTCCACCGTTACACCAGGAAAGACACAGCGGTTATAAATCAGTTCCTAAAATATTTGAAACCAATCACATCTCTTGATGACTTCCTCAGGAGAGCACTAAGGAAATCTCTCAAAAGTGAAAATGGCCACCTGGACTTGTTTGTTCGCTTCCTTCATGGTCTCTCTCTGGAGTCCAATCAGAGGATCTTGGGTGGACTGTTGGATCAG
>NW_026622147.1:0-14277 GCF_003711565.1 Takifugu flavidus | reverse complement strand
ATCATGTTGAATTTACCTCTGTTTTGAGAAACTTGTATCTCCTGACCAACAGTGATGGTTTCCCCACGAGAAAACATCAAAAACGTCATAATGTGAGCGCAGCATGAGTTTTCAGATGATCATGTTGAATTTACCTCTGTTTTGAGAAACTTGTATCTCCTGACCAAAAGTGATGGTTTCCCCACGAGAAAACGTCAGAAAAGTCATAATGTGACCGCAGCATGAGTTTTCAGGTGATCATGTTGAATTTACCTCTGTTTGAGAGAAACTTGTATCTCCTGACCAAAAGTGATGGTTCCCCCACGAGAAACCGTCAAAAATGTCATAATGTGAGCGCAGCATGAGTTTTCAGGTGATCATGTTGAATTTACCTCTGTTTTGAGAAACTTGTATATCTGACCAAAAGTGATGTTTTGCTTCACGTGCTGTGGAAATATGGAATTGTGTTGACACAGAAATCAATCCACAGATGATATTCACATTATGGCTTTTTTGAACCATATATGACCTCTTTCAGGCGGGTCTGTGTGACTGCATAGGTCAATGGTTTAAGCCACTGTTTTCTTTTGCGGAAGGTTGTTGGTTCGAATGCAGGCGTGACTTTTCACACACATGTTTTCGGTTTTACCGTGGTGACTGTCATGCATTGCATCACAATTTTTAGGACCAAGTATCCTCTTTAGAAATTAGTGTATGGTGGGAAAGAGGATCGGACGACAGCTTATAAATCAGCACCCCTGTAACTTCCAGCAATGAATCACAAACTAAAAAGGGAAAAAGTTATATAATTGATGTATAAAAAAACAAAAACATATGTGTGAAGAATATTGATTCTTCAAACCAAACTCCGGCCTGGATTCGAACCAACAACCTCCGGCAAAAAAGTCAGTGGCTTGATCCACTGACCTACTAGGTCACACTAAAACACTGCAAAGAGAGGTCATATATGGTTAAAAAAAAGCCATGATTAAATATTCTTCACAGAGATGTTTTTCTTCACGTGCTGTGTAGAAATATGGAATTTGCGTTGACACAGAAATACATCCACAGATGATATTCAAATTATGGCTTTTTTGAACCATATATGACCTTTTGCAGTGGGTAAGTGTGGCTGCATAGCTCAGTGGTTTACGCCACTGTCTTCTTTTGCAGAAGGTTGTTGGTTCGAATCCAGGCCGGAGTTTGGTTTGAAAAATCAATATTCTTCACACACATGTTTTCGGTTCTACCGTGGTGACTGTCATGCATTGCATCACAATTTTTAGGACCAAGTATCCTCTTTAGAAATTACTGTATGGTGGGAAAGAGGATCGGACAAAGCTTATAAATCAGCACCCCTGTAACTATTCCAGCAATGAATCACAAACTAAAAAGGGAAAAAGTTATATAATTAATGTATAAAAAAAACCAAAAACATATGTGTGAAGAATATTGATTTTTCAAACCAAACTCCGGCCTGGATTCGAACCAACAACCTCCGGCAAAAAAGTCAGTGGCTTAACCACTGACCTATGAGGTCACACTGAGCCACAGCAAAGAGAGGTCATATATGGTTTTAAAAAGCCACGATTAAATATTCTTCACAGAGATGTTTTTCTTCACATGCTGTGGAAATATGGAATTTGTGTTGACACAGAAATCACATCCACAGATGATATTCAAATTATGGCTTTTTTGAACCATATATGACCTCTTTGCAGTGGGTCAGTGCGACTGCATAGCTCAGTGGTTTAAGCCACTGTCCTCTTTTGCGGAAGGTTGTTGGTTCGAATCCAGGCGTGACTTTGGTTTGAAGAATCAATATTCTTCACACCTGTTGTTTTAGTTTTACCGTGGTGACTGTCATGCATTGCATCACATTTTTTAGGACCAAGTATCCTCTTTAGAAATTACTGTATGGTGGGAAAGAGGATCGGACGACAGCTTATAAATCAGCACCCCTGTAACTATTCCAGCAATGAATCACAAACTAAAAAGGAAAAAGTTATATAATTGATATATATAAAAAGAAAAAAATATGTGTGAAGAATATTGATTCTTCAAACCAAACTCCGGCCTGGATTCTAACCAAAACTCCGGCACTAAAGTCAGTGGCTTAATCCACTGACCTACGAGGTCGACGGTACCACAGCAAAGAGAGGTCATATATGGTTTTAAAAAAGCCATGATTAAATATTCTTCACAGAGATGTTTTTCTTCACGTGCTGTGGAAATATGGAATTTGCGTTGACACAGAAATCACATCCACAGATGATATTCAAATTATGGCTTTTTTGAACCATATATGACCTCTTTGCGGTGGGTCTGTGTGACTGCATAGCTCAGTGGTTTAATCGACTATTTCCTTTTGCGGAAGGTGTTGGTTCGAATCCAGGCGTGACTTTGGTTTGAAGAATCAATATTCTTCACACATATGTTTTCGGTTTTACCGTGGTGACTGTCATGCATTGCATCACAATTTTTAGGACCAAGTATCCTCTAAGAAATTACTGTATGGTGGGAAAGAGGATCGGACGACAGCTTATAAATCAGCACCCCTGTAACTATTCCAGCAATGAATCACAAACTAAAAGGGAAAAAGTTATATAATTGATGTATAAAAAAACAAAAACATATGTGTGAAGAATATTGATTTTTCAAACCAAACTCCGTCCTGGATTCGAACCAACAACCTCCGGCAAAAAAGTCAGTGGCTTAAACCACTGACCTATGAGGTCAGACAGAGCTACAGCAAAGAGAGGTCATATATGTTTTTAAAAAAGCCATGATTAAATGTTCTTCACAGAGATGTTTTTCTTCACGTGCTGTGGAAATATGGAATTTGCGTTGACACAGAAATCACATCCACAGATGATATTCAAATTATGGCTTTTTTGAACCATATATGACCTCTTTGCAGTGGGTCAGCGCGACTGCATAGCTCAGTGGTTTAAGCCACTGTCTTCTTTTGCGGAAGGTGGTTGGTTCAAATCCAGGCCAGAGTTTGGTTTGAAAAATCAATATTCTTCACACACGTTTTTGGTTCTACCATGGTGACTGTCATGCATTGCATCACAATTTTTAGGACCAAGTATCCTCTTTAGAAATTACTGTATGGGCAAAGAGAATTGGACGACAGCTTATAAATCAGCACCCCTGTAACTATTCCAGCAATGAATCACAAACTAAAAAGGGAAAAAGTTATATAATTGATTTGTTACGACTTGGCTCAAAGTTGTAACAAAATAGAGGGAATCAGCACACAGAACGATCAAATCATCTAACTATTTTATTGAAAAACCCAAACCAAAATGATGAGACGGCCATGAGGTGTGGTGGCATGAGCCCAGCCAGCGCCCGAGACAAAGAGAACCGCCCCTTTTATGTCCTCTGGCTCCTCCCAGCTCACAGGTGAAACCAGTCTCACTGACGACCCACCCAGTCTCTGGGTAAACAAAACAAAACACCTGGGCGGGCCGTCACACCCCCCCCCATAAGGAAAAGGTCCAGAATGGCACCACTCCTGTGCTCGGCTTAACCCATTTCCACTCCTCCTGACTGAGCAACTTTGACCCCTTAAAGAAACAGAGCAAGAGTGACAGGGAAAAACCAAGGGATTAAGGCAAACAGAACACAAAATTTTAACTAGGCAGTGCCCTAGACAATGCATCTGCCAGGACATTCTCTGCCCCCTTTATATGGCGGATGTCTAAGTGGTACGGCTGCAGGAAAAGACACCATCTCATGAGTCGCTGATTTTGGATTCTGCAAAGAATGGAAAAGAGTCAGGTTTAGTGATCTTGTTCACTTTGCGAAAATCAGTACATGGCCTAAAAGTATGATCTGGTTTAACCACCAGCAAACCTGGTGAAGTCCAACTTGAACTAGAGGGCACTGCAATGTCATGCTCTAACATGTACTTTACCTCTGACTCAAGCTATCCACGTTTCTTCGGTGAAACGCAATAAAAACGTTGCCGAATAGGTTGAGCATCTCCTACATCTATGTCATGCTTAATTAAGTGAGTACGAGAGGGAGTGTCCGAGAACAAGGAAGAGAAAGAACGTATCAGTTCAATTAGCATATCAGACAAATGATCCAACAACCTGTGTAACTTACTAAGAGACTCAGAGTTCCTAAGACGGCCCTGCATGATGCTATCATCAGGAACCTTCACATCCTCCTTTTCACCCACCCCCAACCATACAGATACGATCGGTCAGGATTACCCACTGAGGCTGCCACTGCTCTTTCCCCCAGTGTACCATTAGACAAAGACGGAAGGGCGTAATAAGGTTTCAACAGGTTTACATGGCAAAGCTGTGACTTCTTCCTACGATCAGGCGTTGCAATGATGTAATTCTGATCCGAGATCTGCCTTACAACAGCATAAGGGCCTGCAAATTTCACCTGAAAGGGCAAACCCACTAAAGGAAGAAGTGCCAAAACTTGGTCACCGGGGCTAAAGACCCGCTTTTCGACTCTACGGGCAAATAACCCTTTCATTGTCCTCTGGGACTTTTCCAAGTTTGCTTTTTCTAATTTTCCCACCGTTTTAGAACCAGAACTAGAATGACTCTGAGCTCGAGTGACTACCCCCACTGGGTAAACTGCTGAGTCTGTATGCTTCCCACTACAGGGCTCCACAGTATCAGACCTAGTAACCCTTCAGGGATAAGCAGTGCACCACCTTGCACATGAGTCCTGGCCAAGTCATTTCCCAAGATCACATGTATTCCTGCTATAGGCAGCTCTGAACACACCCCAAGTGAAACCTCACCCTGCACTAGATTAGAAGATAGAGATAACTTATGTAAAGGAACAGTCAAAACATTTGGACCCATCCCCCTAACCTTAACACAACTGCCAGTGTCACTGTCCGAGGAAAACGGCAGCACTGACTCGAGAATAAACGAGTCCAAAGCACCCGAATCCCTTAAAATGTTAACAGGTACCCGTTTCCCACTTCCCACCAAGGACACAAAACCTTGGGAGACATAGGAACGATACCCTGGGTCGAATGACCTAAAGTCAGACTCGTCTAACCCTGACACCACAGGTAGGTCAGGGGCAACCACCATGGAGTTAGTATGCCGTTTCACAGCAGCTATTGCCCCAGCCTTACCAGCAGGACGAACTGACACAGCCAAAGCCACAGGTTTTGCAGGACGGATTCCCTGGTAGAACCTGCTGTTCGACTTCAACACTGGACATTCCCTCTTCCAATGACCTTGTCCCAAACAGTAATTACAAGTTCTACCCTGGTACTGCTTCTCATGACTACCACCACTCTTGGGCAAATCAACTTCCAATTCCAAACCCAAACCATCCATTTTCTGAGTACTGGAAGGCATGTCTCTACGACTCCAGTTTCCCCGGATCTTGTGAGTCAAGGCATATTCATCTGCTAAAACTGCAGCCTCTGATGCACTCTTTACCTTTTGCTCCACCAGAAATGTAGCTATACGCTCTGGAAGAGTAAATTTGAACTGTTCTAACAAAAGAAGTTCACACAATTGTGGAAAGGTCTCTACTCCAGATGCAATTAGCCAACGATTAAAGAGAGTAGTTAACTCCCTAACAAACTCCACATATGTTTTATCATGTTGTTTTCTAGAAGTTCTAAATTTCTGTCGATATGCTTCTGGCACCAACTCGTAAGCCTTTAAAACTGCAATCTTCACAGAGTTATAGTTTTCACTGTCAGCCATACTTAACGCAGAAAAGGCTTCTTGAGCTTTTCCAGTCAGAACACATTGCAGCAGCAATGTCTGTTCAGAGTCAGACCACTTCCTTGCCTTGGCCAGCCTTTCAAACAACAAAAAAAAAGTATCAAGACTTCTTCAGAAAATTTTGGAACCAGTCTCAAGTTACTTGCGACATCAAAATAAGTACTCTGTGCCGACAAGCTACCTTCAGAGGGACCAGAAAGTTTACCATCTTTGAT
Organism: Takifugu flavidus; assembly: GCF_003711565.1. Classification (NCBI taxonomy): domain Eukaryota; kingdom Metazoa; phylum Chordata; class Actinopteri; order Tetraodontiformes; family Tetraodontidae; genus Takifugu; species Takifugu flavidus. The sequence goes on along the minus strand of NW_026622147.1, from coordinate 8,351 downwards.
CAGGTCAAGACGGTAACGCTCTAAACTCTGTTGCTCTTGCTTCAATTCAGCCTCACGTAACTGAACTTTCCACTTTAGCTTCTCAAGTTCGAAAGCGTACTCTTTAGCCCGTGCCTCCTTCTCCACTGCCTGCTGATGCTGTAATACTAGCAGTTCCTTCTGCTGCTCAAAAGTTAAAGCTCCGAACCCCTCAACCTGAGAAACCTGTTTATGAGGTTCCAGAGAACTACCCACTACTGGAGGCAAAACCTTCTGCTGCACCAGGTTTGCCTTTAAAGTAGACAATATCGTGTCTTTACGTGATGGCCTAGGGCACTCCACATCAAAATGCTCTGCAACTTTTAACAGTTGTTCTTTCTTGAGAGTCTTTAATAACTCCCAAGTTGGATTCCGCAAGAACTCATCTACTGAAGCCATGTCCACAACACTAATGCTAGTCCCCTGAATTACTCAAACCGTATAAACTTACCAAACCCCAGTCTAGCACGCTAACCAACCACAGTTGTGCCCGGCGTAAAGGCAAGTAAGCACCTTCACCACCAACACAACAAGCTAGTCAACCTGGTGTGCACACAGCAGTCACATGTGGAGCAACTTTCCCCTAGCTACCTACCTAACCAGGGAGCTAACTAGCTAACTCAATCCCTAGACTTCATGCAAAAGTTGTGGTGGGAAGATTAAACACAAAGCCCAGTGACTCGGTTAAGCGACCAGCACGCTGGCAGCCCACCTTGACAGTCCTGGAAGTGTCCCCGAGACAAACGCTCTAACCACACTAGTGCACCAAAATAACAAACTAAAACACAAACAGGTCTAGTCACCCAGACCACCTTAGACCTACCGGGAAAGGTATCTCCAACACCTAGTGCCTGCCCTGAAGCACACCAGGCCAGAACTTCTAAACCATAAGTGGACAAAGCACTAACGCTCTCTCAAACTTTAACACAACTGTATGCTAAACTCCCTCCAACTTTTACGTTTAACCTGGCAAACATCAACTGCCAAGAAAACAACCATTTCTTCAGGGATTTTCAAAATCCCGGACGAGCCCCCATTTGTTACGACTTGGCTCAAAGTTGTAACAAAATAGAGGGAATCAGCACACAGAACGATCAAATCATCTAACTATTTTATTGAAAAACCCAAACCAAAATGATGAGACGGCCATGAGGTGTGGTGGCATGAGCCCAGCCAGCGCCCGAGACAAAGGAGAACCGCCCCTTTTATGTCCTCTGGCTCCTCCCAGCTCACAGGTGAAACCAGTCTCACTGACGACCCCCCAGTCTCTGGGTAAACAAAACAAAACACCTGGGCGGGCCGTCACAGATGTATAAAAAAAAACAAAAACATATGTGTGAAGAATATTGATTCTTCAAACCAAACTCCGTCCTGATTCGAACCAACACTTTGGCAAAAAAGTCAGTGGCTTAATCACTGATCTACTAGGTCACACTAAAACACTGCAAAGAGAGGTCATATATGGTTTTAAAAAAGCCATGATTAAATATTCTTCACAGAGATGTTTTTCTTCACGTGCTGTGGAATATGGAATTTGCGTTGACACAAAAATCACATCCACAGATGATATTCAAATTATGGCTTTTTTGAACCATATATGACCTCTTTGCAGTGGGTCAGTGTGACTGCATAGCTCAGTGGTTTAAGCCACTGTCCTCTTTTGCGGAAGGTTGTTGGTTCGAATCCAGGCGTGACTTTGGTTTGAAGAATCAATATTCTTCACACACATGTTTTCGGTTTTACCGTGGTGACTGTCATGCATTGCATCACAATTTTTAGGACCAAGTATCCTCTTTAGAAATTACTGTATGGTGGCAAAGAGAATGGACGACAGCTTACAAATCAGCACCCCTGTAACTATTCCAGCAATGAATCACAACTAAAAAGGGAAAAAGTTATATAATTGATGTATAAAAAAACCAAAAACATATGTGTGAAGAATATTGATTTTTCAAACCAAACTCCGGCCTGGATTCGAACCAACAACCTCCGGCAAAAAAGTCAGTGGCTTAAACCACTGACCTATGAGGTCACACTGAGCCATAGCAAAGAGAGGTCATATATGGTTTTAAAAAAGCCATGATAAATATTCTTCACAGAGATGTTTTTCTTCACGTGCTGTGGAAATATGAATTTGCGTTGACACAGAATCACATCCCAGATGATATTCAAATTATGGCTTTTTTGAACAATATATGACCTTTTTGAGGTGGGTCAGTGCGACTGCATAGCTCAGTGGTTTAAGCCACTGTCTTCTTTTGCGGAAGGTTGTTGGTTCGAATCCAGGCGTGACTTTGGTTTGAAGAATCAATATTCTTCACACATATGTTTTCGGTTTTACCGTGGTGACTGTCATGTATTGCATCACATTTTTTAGGACCAAGTATCCTCTTTAGAAATTACTGTATGGTGGCAAAGAGAATTGGACGACAGCTTATAATCAGCACCCCTGTAACTATTCCAGCAATGAATCACAAACTAAAAAGGGAAAAAGTTATATAATTGATATTTATAAAAACAAACACACATGTGTGTGAAGAATATTGATTTTTCAAACCAAACTCCGGCCTGGATTCGAACCAACAACATCTGGCAAAAAAAGTCAGTGGCTTAAACCACTGACCTATGAGGTCACATGGAACCGTAGCAAAGAGAGGTCATATATGGTTTTAAAAAAGCCATGATTAAATATTCTTCACACAGATGTTTTTCTTCACATGCTGTGGAAATATGGAATTTGCGTTGACACAGAAATCACATCCACAGATGATATTCAATTATGGCTTTTTTGAACCATATATGACCTCTTTGCAGTAGGTCAGTGTGACTGCATAGGTCAGTGGTTTAAGCCACTGTCTCCTTTTGCGGAAGGTTGTTGGTTCGAATCCAGGCGTGACTTTGGTTTCAAGAATCAATATTCTTCACACACATGTTTTCAGTTTTACCGTGGTGACTGTCATGCTTTGCATCACAATTTTTAGGACCAAGTATCCTCTTTAGAAATTACTGTATGGTGGGAAAGAGGATCGGACGACAGCTTATAAATCAGCACCCCTGTAACTATTCCAGCAATGAATCACAAACTAAAAAGGGAAAAATTATATAATTGATATATATAAAAACAAACAAAACATATGTGTGAAGATATTGATTCTTCAAACCAAACTCCTGCCTGGATTCGAACCAACAACCTCCAGCAAAAAAGTCAGTGGCTTAAACCACTGACCTATGAGGTCAAACTGAACTGCAGCAAAGAGAGGTATATATGGTTTTAAAAAAGCCATGATTAAATATTCTTCACAGAGATGTTTTTCTTCACGTGCTGTGGAAATATGGAATTTGTGTTGACACAGAAATCACATCCACAGATGATATTCAAATTATGGCTTTTTTGAACCATATATGACCTCTTTGCAGTGGGTCAGCGTGACTGCATAGCTCAGTGGTTTAAGACACTGTCCTCTTTTGCGGAAGGTTGTTGGTTTGAATCCAGGCGTGACTTTTCACACATATGTTTTTGGTTTTACCGTGGTGACTGTCATGCATTTCATCACATTTTTAGGACCAAGTATCCTCTTTAGAAATTACTGTATGGTGGCAAAGAGGATCGGACGACAGCTTATAAATCAGCACCCCTGTAACTATTCCAGCAATGAATCACAAACTAAAAAGGGAAAAAGTTATATAATTGATATATATAAAAACAAACAAACATATGTGTGAAGAATGATTCTTCAACAAACTCCGTCCTGGATTCGAACCAACAACCTCCAGCAAAAAAGTCAGTGGCTTAAACCACTGACCTATGAGGTCAAACTGAGCTAAAGCAAAGAGAGGTAATATATGGTTTTAAAAAAGCCATGATTAAATATTCTTCACAGAGATGTTTTTCTTCACGTGCTGTGGAAATATGGAATTTGCGTTGACACAGAAATCACTTCCACAGATGATATTCAAATTATGGCTTTTTTAACCATATATGACCTCTTTGCAGTGGGTCAGTGTGACTGCATAGCTCAGTGCTTTAAGCCACTGTCCTCTTTTGCGGAAGGTTGTTGGTTCGAATCCAGGCGTGACTTTGTTTTGAAGAATCAATATTCTTCACACATATGTTTTCGGTTTTACCGTGGTGACTGTCATGCATTGCATCACAATTTTTAGGACCAAAATCCTCTTTAGAAATTACTGTATGGTGGCAAAGAGAATTGGACGACAGCTTACAAATCAGCACCCCTGTAACTATTCCAGCAATGAATCACAAACTAAAAAGGGAAAAAGTATATATTGATGTTATAAAAAACAAAACATATGTGTGAAGAATATTGATTTTTCAAACCAAACTCCGGCCTGGATTCGAACCAACAACCGCCGGCAAAAAAAGTCAGTGGCTTAAACCACTGACCTATGAGTTCACACTGAGCCATAGCAAAGAGAGGTCATATATGGTTTTAAAAAAGCCATGATTAAATATTCTTCACAGAGATGTTTTTCTTCACGTGCTGTGGAAATATGGAATTTGCGTTGACACAGAAATCACATCCACAGATGATATTCAAATTATGGCTTTTTTGAACAATATATGACCTTTTTGCGGTGGGTCAGTGCGACTGCATAGCTCAGTGGTTTAAGCCACTATCTTCTTTTGCGGAAGGTTGTTGGTTCGAATCCAGCGTGACTTTGGTTTGAAAAATCAATATTCTTCACACATATGTTTTCGGTTTTACCGTGGTGACTGTCATGCATTGCATCACAATTTTTAGGACCAAGTATCCTCTTTAGAAATTACTGTATGGTGGGAAAGAGGATCGGACAACAGCTTATAAATCAGCACCCCTGTAACTATTCCAGCAAGCAATGAATCACAAACTAAAAAGGGAAAAAGTTATATAATTGATTATAAAAAAATAAAAACAAACATATGTGTGTAGAATATTGATTCTTAAAACTAAACTCCGGCCTGGATTCAAACCAACACCTCCGGCAAGAAAGTCAGTGGCTTAACCCACTGACCTATGAGGTCACACTGAGCCATAGCAAAGAGAGGTCATATATGGTTTTAAAAAAGCCACGATTAAATATTCTTCACAGAGATTTTTTTCTTCACGTGCTGTGGAATATGGAATTTGTGTTGTTGACACAGAAATCACATCCACAGATGATATTCAATTATATGGCTTTTTTGAACCATATATGACCTCTTTGCAGTTGGTCAGTGTGACTGCATATCTCAGTGGTTTAAGCCACTGTCCTCTTTTGCGGAAGTTTGTTGGTTCGAATCCAGGCGTGACTTTTCACACATATGTTTTTGGTTTTACCGTGGTGTGACTGTCATGCATTGCATCACAATTTTTAGACCAAGTATCCTCTTAAGAAATTACTGTATGGTGGGAAAGAGGATCGGACGACAGCTTATAAATCAGCACCCCTGTAACTATTCCAGCAATGAATCACAAACTAAAAAGGGAAAAAGTTATATAATTGATGTATAAAAAAAACAAAAAGATATGCGTGAAGAATATTGATTTTTCAAACCAAACTCCGGCCTGGATTTGAACCAACAACCTCCGGCAAAAAAGTCAGTGGCTTAAACCACTGACCTATGAGGTCAGACTGAACCACAGCAAGAGAGGTCATACATGGTTTTGAAAAAGCCATGATTAATATTCTTCACAGAGATGTTTTTCTTCACGTGCTGTGGAAATATGGAATTGCGTTGACACAGAAATCACATCCACAGATGATATTCAAATTATGGCTTTTTTGAACCATATATGACCTCTTTGCAGTGGGTCAGTGTGACTGCATAGGTCAGTGGTTTAAGCCACTGTCCTCTTTTGCGGAAGGTTGTTGGTTCGAATCCAGGCGTGACTTTGGTTTGAAGAATCAATATTCTTCACACACAATGTTTTCATTTTACCGTGGTGACTGTCATGCATTGCATCACAATTTTTAGGACCAAGTATCCTCTTTAGAAATTACTGTATGGTGGGAAAGAGGATCGGACAACAGCTTATAAATCAGCACCCCTGTAACTATTCCAGCAATGAATCAAAAACTAAAAAGGGAAAAAGTTATATAATTGATGTATAAAAAAACCAAAAACATATGTGTGAAGAATATGATTTTTCAAACCAACTCCATCCTGGATTCGAACCAAAACAACCGTCGGCAAAGAAGTCAGTGGCTTAACCCCCTGACCTATGAGGTCACACTGAGCCATAGCAAAGAGAGGTCATATATGGTTTTAAAAAAGCCACGATTAAATATTCTTCACAGAGATTTTTTTCTTCACGTGCTGTGAAATATGGAATTTGTGTTGACCCAGAAATCACATCCACAGATGATATTCAAATTATGGCTTTTTTGAACCATATATGACCTCTTTGCAGTTGGTCAGTGCGACTGCATAGCTCAGTGGTTTAAGCCACTGTCCTCTTTTGCGGAAGTTTGTTGGTTCGAATCCAGGCGTGACTTTTCACACATATGTTTTTGGTTTTACCGTGGTGAATGTCATGCATTGCATCACAATTTTTAGGACCAGTATCCTCTTAGAAATTACTGTATGGTGGGAAAGATCGGACGACAGCTTATAAATCAGCACCCCTGTAACTATTCCAGCAATGAATCACAAACTAAAAAGGGAAAAAGTTATATAATTGATGTATAAAAAAAACAAAAAGATATGCGTGAAGAATATTGATTTTTCAAACCAACTCCGGCCTGGATTCGAACCAACAACCTCCGGCAAAAAGTCAGTGGCTTAAACCACTGACCTATGAGGTCAGACAGAACCAGAGCAAAGAGAGGTCATATATGGTTTTAAAAAAGCCATGATTAATATTCTTCACACAGATGTTTTTTCTTCACGTGCTGTGGAAATATGGAATTTGCGTTGACACAAAAATCACATCCAGATGATAATAAATTATGGCTTTTTTGAACCATATATGACCTCTTTGCAGTGGTGGTCAGTTGTGACTGCATACTCAGTGGTTTAAGCCACTGTCCTCTTTTGCGGAAGTTTGTTGGTTCGAATCCAGGCGTGACTTTTCACACATATGTTTTTGGTTTTAACCGTGTGTGTCTGCATTGCAATCACAATTTTTAGGACCAGTATCCTCTTAAGAAATTACTGTATGGTGGGAAAGAGGATCGGACGACAGCTTATAAATCAGCACCCCTGTAACTATTCCAGCAATGAATCACAAACTAAAAAGGGAAAAGTTAATAATTGATGTAAAAACAAAAACTTTGTGAAGAATATTGGATTTTCCAAACAAACTCAGGCCTGGATTCGAACCAACACCTCCGGCAGAAAAAGTCAGTGGCTTAAACCACTGACCTATGAGGTCAGACGGAACCACAGCAAAGAGAGGTCATATATGGTTTTAAAAAAGCCATGATTAAATAGTCGTCACAGAGATGTTTTTCTTCACGTGCTGTGGAATATGGAATTTGCGTTGACACAGAAATCACATCCACAGATGATATCAAATTATGGCTTTTTTGAACCATATATGACCTCTTTGCAGTGCATCAGTGTGACTGCATAGCTCAGTGGTTTAAGCCACTGTCCTCTTTTGCGGAAGGTTGTTGGTTCGAATCCAGGCGTGACTTTGGTTTGAAGAATCATATTCTTCACACACATGTTTTCGGTTTTACCGTGGTGACTGTCATGCATTGCATCACAATTTTTACGACCAAGTATCCTCTTTAGAATTACTGTATGGTGGAAAGAGGATCGGACAACACTTATAAATCAGCACCCCTGTACTATTCCAGCAATGAATCACAAACTAAAAAGGGAAAAAGTTATATAATTGATGTATAAAAAAACAAAAACATTGTGTGAAAATATTGATTCTTCAAACCAGACTCCGTCCTGGATTCGAACCATCAACCTCCGGCAAAGAATTCATGGCTTAACCACTGCCTATGAGGTCACCCTAAACCACAGCAAGAGAGGTCATACATGGTTTGTAAAAGCCATGATTAAATTTCTTCACAGAGATGTTTTCTTCACGTGCTGTGGAAATATGGAATTTGCGTTGACACAGAAATCACATCCACAGATGATATTCAAATTATGGCTTTTTTGAACCATATATGACCTCTTTGCAGTGGGTCAGTGTGACTGCATAGCTAAGTGGTTTAAGACACTGTCCTCTTTTGTGGAAGGTTGTTGGTTCGAATCCAGGCGTGACTTTTCACACCTATGTTTTTGGTTTTACCGTGGTGACTGTCATGCATTGCATCACGTTTTTTAGGACCAAGTATCCTCTTTAGAAATTACTGTATGGTGGGAAAGAGGATCGGATGACAGCTTATAAATC
>NW_026622146.1:0-13835 GCF_003711565.1 Takifugu flavidus | reverse complement strand
CTCCACGAGCAAATGTCAAAAACGTCATAATGTGACCGCAGCATGAGTTTTCAGATGATCATGTTGCATTCACCTCTGTTTTGAGAAAAATGTGTGTCTCCTGACCAAAAGTGATGGTTTCCCCGCGAGAAGACGTCAAAAAAGTCATAATGTGACCGCAGCATGAGTTTTCATGATCATGTTGCTTCACCTCTGTTTTGAGAAAAATGTGTCTCCTGACCAAAAGTGATGGTTTCCCACGAGAAGACGTCAAAAACGTTCATAATGTGACCGCAGCATGAGTGTTCAGATGATCATGTGGTTCACCTGAGTTTTCAGAGATCATGTTGCATTCACCTCTGTTTTGAGAAAAAAGTGTCTCCTGACAAAAAGTGATGGTTTTCCCACGAGAAGACGTCAAAAACTCATATGTGACGCAGCATGAGTTTTCAGATGATCATGTTGCATTCACCTCTGTTTTGAGAAAAATGTTCTCCTGACCAAAAGTGAGGTTTCTCCACGAGCAAACGTCAAAAACGTCATAATGTGACGCAGCATGAGTTTTCAGATGATCATGTTGCATTCACCTCTGTTTTGAGAAAAATGTGTCTCCTGACCAAAAGTGATGGTTTCCCCACGAGAAGAAGTCAAAAAACGTCATAATGTGACCGCAGCATGAGTTTTCAGATGATCATGTTGCGTTCACCTGAGTTTTCAGATGATCATGTTGCATTCACATCTGTTTTGAGAAAAAATGGGTTTCCTGACAAAAAGTGATGGTTTTCCACGAGAAGACGTCAACAAAGTCATATGTACCGCAGCATGAGTTTTCAGATGATCATGTTGCATTCACTCTGTTTTGAGAAAAATGTGTCTCCTGACCAAAAGTGATGGTTTCCCCACGAGAAGACGTCAAAAAAGTCATAATGTGACAGCAGCATGAGTTTTCAGATGATCATGTGCATTCACCTCTGTTTGAGAAAAATGTGTCTCCTGACCAAAAGTGATGGTTTCCCCACGAGAAGACGTCAAAAACGTCATAATGTGACCGCAGCATGAGTTTTCAGATGATCATGTTGCATTCACCCTGTTTTGAGAAAAATGTGTCTCCTGACCAAAAGTGATGGTTTCCCACGAGAAGACGTCAAAAACGTCATAATGTGACCGCAGCATGAGTTTTCAGATGATCATGTTGCATTCACCTCTGTTTGAGAAAAATGTGTCTCCTGACCAAAAGGGATGGTTTCCAACGAGAAGACGTCAAAAACGTCATAATGTGACCGCAGCATGAGTTTTCAGATGATCATGTGCATTTCACACTCTGTTTTGAGAAAAAAGTGTTTCCTGACAAAAAGTGATGTTTTCTCCACGAGCAAGACGTCAAAAAAGTCATAATGTGACGCAGCCTAAGTTTTCTGATGATCATGTTGCATTCACCTCTGTTTTGAGAAAACAATGTGTCCTGACCAAAAGTGATGTTTTCTCCACGAGAAAATGTCAAAAAGTCATAATGTGAATACAGCATAAGTTTTCAGATGATCATGTTGCATTCACCTTGTTTTGAGAAAAATGTGTCTCCTGACCAAAAGTGATGGTTTCCCACGAGAAGACGTCAAAAACGTCATAATGTGACCGCAGCATGAGTTTTCAGATGATCATGTTGCGTTCACCTGAGTTTTCAGATGATCATGTTGCATTCACATCTGTTTTGAGAAAAATGTGTTTCCTGACCAAAAGTGATGGTTTTCCCCCACGAGAAGACGTCCAAAAACGTCATAATGTGACCGCAGCATGAGTTTTCAGATGATCATGTTGCATTCACCTCTGTTTTGAGGAAAAAATGTGTCTCCTGACCAAAAGTGAGGTTTTTCCACGAGGAAGACGTCAAAAACGTCATAATGTGACCGCAGCATGAGTTTTCAGATGATCATGTTGCATTCACCTCTGTTTTGAGAAAAAGAAAAATGTGTCTCTGACCAAAAGTGATGGTTTCCCACGAGAAGACGTCAAAAACGTCATAATGTGACCGCAGCATGAGTTTTCAGATGATCATGTTGCGTTCACCTGAGTTTTCAGATGATCATGTTGCATTCACCTCTGTTTTGAGAAACTTGTGTTTCCTGACCAAAAGTGATGGTTTTCCACGAGAAGACGTCAAAAACGTCATAATGTGACCGCGCATGAGTTGTTTCAGATGATCATGTGTTGCATCACCTCTGTTTTGAGAAAAATGTGTCCCTGACCAAAAGTGATGGTTTCCCCACTAGAGACGTCAAAAAACGTCATAATGTGACCGCAGCATGAGTTTTCAGATGATCATGTTGCATTCACCTCTGTTTTGAGAAAAATGTGTCTCCTGACCAAAAGTGATGGTTTCCCACTAGAAGACGTCAAAAACGTCATAATGTGACCGCAGCATGAGTTTTCAGATGATCATGTGCATTCACCTCTGTTTTGAGAAAAATGTGTCTCCTGACCAAAAGTGATGGTTTCCCCACGAGAAGACGTCAAAAAACGTCATAATGTGACCGCAGCATGAGTTTTCAGATGATCATGTTGCATTCACTCTGTTTTGAGAAAAATGTGTCTCCTGACCAAAAGTGATGGTTTCCCCACGAGAAGACGTCAAAAAATGTCATAATGTGACCGCAGCATGAGTTTTCAGATGATCGAGTTGCATTCACCTCTGTTTTGAGAAAAATGTGTCTCCTGACCAAAAGTGATGGTTTCCCCACGAGAAGACGTCAAAAACTTTATAATGTGACCGCAGCATGCGTTTTCAGATGATCATGTTGCATTCACCTCTGTTTTGAGAAAAATGTGTCTCCTGACCAAAAGGGATGGTTTCCCACGAGAAGACGTCAAAAATGTCATAATGTGACCGCTGCATGAGTTTTCAGATGATCATGTTGCATTCACATCTGTTTTGAGAAAAATGTGTTTCCTGACCAAAAGTGATGGTTTTCCCACGAGAACACGTCAAAAAACGTCATAATGTGACCGCAGCATGAGTTTTCAGATGATCATGTTGCATTCACCTCTGTTTTGAGAAAACAGTGTGTCCTGACCAAAAGTGATGTTTTCTCCACGAGCAAACGTCAAAAAAGTCATAATGTTACTGCAGCCTAAGTTTTCTGATGATCATGTTGCATTCACCTCCTTTTGAGAAAACACTGTGTCCTGACCAAAAGTGATGTTTTCTCCACGAGCAAATGTCAAAAACGTCATAATGTGACCGCAGCATGAGTTTTCAGATGATCATGTTAAATTCACCTCTGTGTTTGAGAAAAATGTGTCTCCTGACCAAAAGTGATGGTTTCCCGCGAGAGAGAAGACGTCAAAACGTCATAATGTGACCACAGCATGAGTTTTCAGATGATCATGTTGCATTCACCTCTGTTTTTGAGAAAAATGTGTCTCCTGACCAAAAGTGATGGTTTCCCCGCGAGAAGACGTCAAAAACGTCATAATGTGACCGCAGCATGAGTTTTCAGATGATCATGTTGCATTCACCTCTGTTTTGAGAAAAATGTGTCTCCTGACCAAAAGTGATGGTTTCCCCACTAGAAGACGTCAATAACGTCATAATGTGACCGCAGCATGAGTTTTCAGATGATCATGTTGCATTCACCTCTGTTTTGAGAAAAATGTGTTTCTGACCAAAAGTGATGGTTTTCCCACGAGAAGACGTCAAAAACGTCATAATGTGACAGCAGCATGAGTTTTCAGATGATCATGTTGCATTCACCTCTGTTTTGAGAAAAATGTGTCTCCTGACCAAAAGTGATGGTTTCCCACTAGAAGACGTCAAAAACGTCATAATGTGACCGCAGCATGAGTTTTCAGATGATCATGTTGCATTCACCTCTGTTTTGAGAAAAATGTGTCTCCTGACCAAAAGTGATGGTTTTCCCAGAGAACACGTCAAAAACGTCATAATGTGACCGCAGCATGAGTTTTCAGATGATCATGTTGCATTCACCTCTGTTTGAGAAAAATGTGTGTGTCCTGACCAAAAGTGATGTTTTCTCCACGAGTAAACGTCAAAAAAGTCATAATGTGACTGCATCCTAAGTTTTCTGATGATCATGTTTCATTCACCTCCTTTTGAGAAAACACTGTGTCCTGACCAAAAGTGATGTTTTCTCCACGAGCAAATGTCAAAAAAGTCATAATGTGAATACAGCATAAGTTTTCAGATGATCATGTTGCATTCACCTCTGTTTTGAGAAAAATGTGTCTCCTGACCAAAAGTGATGGTTTCCCACGAGAAGACGTCAAAAAACGTCATAATGTGACCGCAGCATGAGTTTTCAGATGATCATGTTGCGTTCACCTGAGTTTTCAGATGATCATATTGCATTCACCTCTGTTTTGAGAAAAATGTGTCTCCTGACCAAAAGTGATGGTTTCCCCATGAGAAGACGTCAAAAAGTCATAATGTGACCGCAGCATGAGTTTTCAGATGATCATGTTGCGTTCACCTGAGTTTTCAGATGATCATGTTGCATTCACCTCTGTTTTGAGAAAAAAGTGTCTCCTGACCAAAAGTGATGTTTTCTCCACGAGCAAATGTCAAAAACGTCATAATGTGACCGCAGCATGAGTTTTCAGATGATCATGTGTCATTCACCTCTGTTTTGATAAAAACGTGTCTCCTGACCAAAAGTGATGTTCCCTCAACGAGCAAACGTCAAAAACATCATAATGTGACGCAGTATGAGTTTTGAGATGATCATGTTCCATTCACCTCTGTTTTGATAAAAACGTTGTCCCTGACGAAAAGTGATGGTTTCCCCACGAGAAAACGTCAGAAACGTCATAATGTGACCGCAGCATGAGTTTTCAGATGATCATGTGTCATTCACCTCTGTTTTGAAATAAATGTATCTCCTGACCAAAAGTGATGTTTCCTCCACGAGCAAACGTCAAAAACGTCATAATGTGACCGCAGCATGAGTTTTGAGATGATCATGTTGCATTCACCTCTGTTTTGAGAAAACAGTGTGTCCTGACCAAAAGTGATGGTTTCCCCACGAGAAGACGTCAAAAACGTCATAATGTGACTGCAGCATGAGTTTTCAGATGATCATGTTGCATTCACCTCTGTTTTGAGAAAAATATGTCTCCTGACCAAAAGTGATGGTTTCCCCACGAGAAGACGTCAAAAATGTCATAATGTGACCGCAGCATGAGTTTTCAGATGATCATGTTGCGTTCACCTGAGTTTTCAGATGATCATGTTGCATTCACCTCTGTTAGAGAAAAATGTGTCTCCTGACCAAAAGTGATGTTTCCTCCACGAGCAAACGTCAAAAACGTCATAATGTGACCGCAGCATGAGTTTCAGATGATCATGTGTCATTCACCTCTGTTTTGAAATAAATGGTCTCCTGACCAAAAGTGATGGTTTCCCCACGAGAAGATGTCAAAAACGTCATAATGTGACCGCAGCATGAGTTTTGAGATGATCATGTTGCATTCACCTCTGTTTTGAGAAAACAGTGTGTCCTGACCAAAAGTGATGGTTTCCACGAGAAGACGTCAAAAACGTCATAATGTGACTGCAGCATGAGTTTTCAGATGATCATGTTGCATTCACCTCTGTTTTGAGAAAAATGTGTCTCCTGACCAAAAGTGATGGTTTCCCCACGAGAAGACGTCAAAAACGTCATAATGTGACCGCAGCATGAGTTTTCAGATGATCATGTTGCGTTCACCTGAGTTTTCAGATGATCATGTTGCATTCACCTCTGTTTTGAGAAAAATGTGTCTTCTGACCAAAAGTGATGGTTTCCCACGAGAAGACGTCAAAAACGTCATAATGTGACCGCAGCATGAGTTTTCAGATGTTCATGTTGCGTTCACCTGAGTTTTCAGATGATCATGTGTGTATTCACTCTGTTTTGAGAGAAAAATGTGTCTCCTGACCAAAAGGGATGGTTTTCCCACGAGAAGACGTCAAAAATGTCATAATGTGACCTCAGCATGAGTTTTCAGATGTTCATGTTGCGTTCACTGAGTTTTCAGATGATCATGTTGTATTCACCTCTGTTTTGAGAAAACAGTGTGTCCTGACCAAAGTGATGGTTTCCCCACGAGAAGACGTCAAAAACGTCATAATGTGACTGCAGCATGAGTTTTCAGATGATCATGTTGCATTCACCTCTGTTTTGAGAAGAAAAATTGTCTCCTGACCAAAAGTGATGGTTTCCCCACGAGAAGACGTCAAAAACGTCATAATGTGACCGCAGCATGAGTTTTCAGATGATCATGTTGCGTTCACCTGAGTTTTCAGATGATCATGTTGCATTCACCTCTGTTTTGAGAAAATAGTGTGTCCTGACCAAAAGTGATGGTTTCCCCACGAGAAGACGTCAAAAACGTCATAATGTGACCGCAGCATGAGTTTTCAGATGATCATGTTGCGTTCACCTCTGTTTTGAGAAAAATGTGTCTCCTGACCAAAAGTGATGGTTTCCACGAGAAGACGTCAAAAACGTCATAATGTGACCGCAGCATGAGTTTTCAGATGATCATGTTGCGTTCACCTCTGTTTGAGAAAAAATGTGTCTCCTGACCAAAAGTGATGGTTTCCCGCGAGAAGACGTCAAAAACGTCATAATGTGACCGCAGCATGAGTTTTCAGATGATCATGTTGCATTCACCTCTGTTTTGAGAAAATGTGTCTCCTGACTAAAAGGGATGGTTTCCCCACGAGAAGACGTCAAAAATGTCATAATGTGACTCAGCATGAGTTTTCAGATGTTCATGTTGCGTTCACCTGAGTTTTCAGATGATGTCATGTTGTATTCACCTCTGTTTTGAGAAAAAGTGTCTCCTGACCAAAAGGGATGGTTTTCCACGAGAAGACGTCAAAAATGTCATAATGTGACCTCAGCATGAGTTTTCAGATGTTCATGTTGCGTTCACCTGAGTTTTCAGATGATCATGTTGTATTCACCTCTGTTTTGAGAAAACAGTGTGTCCTGACCAAAAGTGATGGTTTCCCCACGAGAAGACGTCAAAAACGTCATAATGTGACTGCAGCATGAGTTTTCAGATGATCATGTTGCATTCACCTCTGTTTTGAGAGAAAAAATGTGTCTCCTGACCAAAAGTGATGTTTCCTCCACGAGAAGCAAACGTCAAAAACGTCATAATGTGAGCGCAGCATGAGTTTTCAGATGATCATGTGTCATTCACCTCTGTTTTGAAATAAATGTATCTCCTGACCAAAAGTGATGGTTTCCCACGAGAAGATGTCAAAAACGTCATAATGTGACCGCAGCATGAGTTTTGAGATGATCATGTTGCATTCACCTCTGTTTTGAGAAAACAGTGTGTCCTGACCAAAAGTGATGGTTTCCCCACGAGAAGACGTCAAAAACGTCATAATGTGACTGCAGCATGAGTTTTCAGATGATCATGTTGCATTCACCTCTGTTTTGAGAAAAATGTGTCTCCTGAGCAAAAGTGATGGTTTCCCCACGAGAAGACGTCAAAAACGTCATAATGTGACCGCAGCATGAGTTTCAGATGATCATGTTGCGTTCACCTGAGTTTTCAGATGATCATGTTGCATTCACCTCTGTTTTGAGAAAAATGTGTCTTCTAACCAAAAGTGATGGTTTCCCACGAGAAGACGTCAAAAACGTCATAATGTGACCGCAGCATGAGTTTTCAGATGATCATGTTGCATTCACCTCTGTTTTGAGAAAAATGTGTCTCCTGACCAAAAGGATGGTTTCCCCACGAGAAGACGTCAAAATGTCATAATGTGACCTCAGCATGAGTTTTCAGATGTTCATGTTGCGTTCACCTGAGTTTTCAGATGATCATGTTGTATTCACCTCTGTTTTGAGAAAAATGTGTCTCTGACCAAAAGGGATGGTTTCCCCACGAGAAGACGTCAAAAATGTCATAATGTGACCTCAGCATGAGTTTTCAGATGTTCATGTTGCGTTCACCTGAGTTTTCAGATGATCATGTTGTATTCACCTCTGTTTTGAGAAAACAGTGTGTCCTGACCAAAAGTGATGGTTTCCCCACGAGAAGACGTCAAAAACGTCATAATGTGACTGCAGCATGAGTTTTCAGATGATCATGTTGCATTCACCTCTGTTTTGAGAAAAATATGTCTCCTGACCAAAAGTGATGGTTTCCCCACGAGAAGACGTCAAAAACGTCATAAAGTGACCGCAGCATGAGTTTTCAGATGATCATGTTGCGTTCACCTGAGTTTTCAGATGATCATGTTGCATTCACCTCTGTTTTGAGGAAAACAGTGTCTCCTGACCAAAAGTGATGGTTTCCCACGAGAGAAGACGTCAAAAACGTCATAATGTGACCGCAGCATGAGTTTTCAGATGATCATGTTGCGTTCACCTCTGTTTTGAGAAAAATGTGTCTCCTGACCAAAAGTGATGGTTTCCCACGAGAAGACGTCAAAAACGTCATAATGTGACGCAGCATGAGTTTTCAGATGATCATGTTGCGTTCACCTCTGTTTTGAGAAAAATGTGTCTCCTGACCAAAAGTGATGGTTTCCCCGCGAGAAGACGTCAAAAACGTCATAATGTGACCGCAGCATGAGTTTTCAGATGATCATGTTGCATTCACCTCTGTTTTGAGAAAAATGTGTCTCCTGACTAAAAGGATGGTTTCCCCACGAGACGACGTCAAAAAATGTCATAATGTGACCGCAGCATGAGTTTTCAGATGATCATGTTGCGTTCACCTGAGTTTTCAGATGATCATGTTGCATTCACATCTGTTTTGAGAAAAAGTGTTTCCTGACCAAAAGTGATGGTTTTCCCACGAGAAGACGTCAAAAACGTCATAATGTGACCGCAGCTGAGTTTTCAGATGATCATGTGTCATTCACCTCTTTTTGAAATAAATGTATCTCCTGACCAAAAGTGATGTTTCCTCCACGAGCAAACGTCAAAAACGTCATAATGTGACCGCAGCATGAGGTTTTCAGATGATCATGTTGCATTCACCTCTGTTTTGAGAAAAAATGGTTTCCTGACCAAAAGTGATGGTTTCCCACGAGAAGACGTCAAAAACGTCATAATGTGACCGCAGCATGAGTTTTCAGATGATCATGTTGCATTCACCTCTGTTTTGAGAAAAATGTGTCTCCTGACCAAAAGTGATGGTTTCCCCACTAGAAGACGTCAAAAAGTCATAATGTGACCGCAGCATGAGTTTTCAGATGATCATGTTGCATTCACCTCTGTTTTGAGAAAAATGTGTCTCCTGACCAAAAGGGATGGGTTTCCCACGAGAAGATGTCAAAAACGTCATAATGTGACCGCAGCATGAGTTTTCAGATGATCATGTTGCGTTCACCTGAGTTTTCAGATGATCATGTTGCATCACCTCTGTTTTGAGAAAACAGTGTGTCCTGACAAAAAGTGATGGTTTCCCCACGAGAAGACGTCAAAAACGTCATAATGTGACCGCAGCATGAGTTTTCAGATGATCATGTTGCGTTCACCTGAGTTTTCAGATGATCATGTTGCATTCACCTCAGTTTTGAGGAAAAATGTGTCTCCTGACCAAAAGTGATGTTTTCTCCACGAGCAAATGTCAAAAACGTCATAATGTGACCGCAGCATGAGTTTTCAGATGATCATGTTGCATTCACCTCTGTTTTGAGAAAAATGTGTCTCCTGACCAAAAGTGATGGTTTCCCCACGAGAAGACGTCAAAAACGTCATAATGTGACCGCGCAGCATGAGTTTTCAGGTGATCATGTTGCGTTCACCTGAGTTTTCAGATGATCATGTTGCATTCACCTCTGTTTTGAGAAAAATGTGTCTCCTGACCAAAAGTGATGTTTTCTCACGAGCAAATGTCAAAAACGTCATAATGTGACCGCAGCATGAGTTTTCAGATGATCATGTTGCATTCACCTCTGTTTTGAGAAAAATGTGTCTCCTGACCAAAAGTGATGGTTTCCCACGAGAAGACGTCAAAAACTTTATAATGTGACCGCAGCATGCGTTTTCAGATGATCATGTTGCATTCACCTCTGTTTTGAGAAAAAATGTGTCTCCTGACCAAAAGGGATGGTTCCCCACGAGAAGACGTCAAAAATGTCATAATGTGACCGTGCATGAGTTTTCAGATGATCATGTTGCATTCACATCTGTTTGAGAAAAATGTGTTTCCTGACCAAAAGTGATGGTTTCCCCGAGAACACGTCAAAAACGTCATAATGTGACCGCAGCATGAGTTTCAGATGATCATGTTGCATTCACCTCTGTTTTGAGAAAAACAGTGTGTCCTGACCAAAAGTGATTTTCTCCACGAGCAAACGTCAAAAAAGTCATAATGTTATGCAGCCTAAGTTTTCTGATGATCATGTTGCATTCACCTCCTTTTTGAGAAAACACTGGTCCTGACCAAAAGTGATGTTTTCTCCACGAGCAAATGTCAAAAACGTCATAATGTGACCGCAGCATGAGTTTTCAGTGATCATGTTAAATTCACCTCTGTTTTGAGAAAAATGTGTCTCCTGACCAAAAGTGATGGTTTCCCGCGCGAGAAGACGTCAAAAACGTCATAATGTGACCACAGCATGAGTTTTCAGATGATCATGTTGCATTCACCTCTGTTTTGAGAAAAATGTGTCTCCTGACCAAAAGTGATGTTTCCCCGCGAGAAGACGTCAAAAACGTTACATAATGTGACCGCAGCATGAGTTTTCAGATGATCATGTTGCATTCACCTCTGTTTTGAGAAAAATGTGGTCTCCTGACCAAAAGTGATGGTTTCCCCACTAGAAGACGTCAATAACGTCATAATGTGACCGCAGCATGAGTTTTCAGATGATCATGTTGCATTCACCTCTGTTTTGAGAAACTTGTGTTTCCTGACCAAAAGTGATGGTTTTCCCACGAGAAGACGTCAAAAACGTCATAATGTGACAGCAGCATGAGTTTTCAGATGATCATGTTGCATTCACCTCTGTTTTGAGAAAAATGTGTCTCCTGACCAAAAGTGATGGTTTCCCCACTTGAAGACGTCAAAAAACGTCATAATGTGACCGCAGCATGAGTTTTCAGATGATCATGTTGCATTCACCTCTGTTTTGAGAAAAATGTGTCTCCTGACCAAAAGTGATGGTTTCCCAGCGAGAGATGTCAAAAACGTCATAATGTGACCGCAGCATGAGTTTTGAGATGATCATGTTGCATTCACCTCTGTTTTGAGAAAACAATGTGTCCTGACCAAAAGTGATGGTTTCCCCACGAGAAAACGCCAAAAACGTCATAATGTGACCGAAGCATGAGTTTCAGATGATCATGTTGCGTTCACCTGAGTTTTCAGATGATGATGTTGCATTCACCTCTGTTTTGAGAAAAATGTGTCTCCTGACCAAAAGTGATGGTTTCCCACGAGAAGACGTCAAAAACGTCATAATGTGACCGCAGCATGAGTTTTCAGATGATCATGTTGCATTCACCTCTGTTTTGAGAAAAAATGTGTCTCCTGACCAAAAGTGATGGTTTCCCGCGAGAAGACGTCAAAAACTTCATAATGTGACCGCAGCATGAGTTTTCAGATGATCATGTTGCATTCACCTCTGTTTTGAGAAAAATTGTCTCCTGACCAAAAGGGATGGTTTCCCCACGAGAAGACGTCAAAATGTCATAATGTGACCGCAGCATGAGTTTTCAGATGATCATGTTGCGTTCACCTGAGTTTTCAGATGATCATGTTGCATTCACATCTGTTTTGAGAAAAAATGTGTCTCCTGACCAAAAGTGATGGTTTTCCCACGAGAACACGTCAAAAACGTCATAATGTGACCGCCAGCATGAGTTTTCAGATGATCATGTTGCATTCACCTCTGTTTTGAGAAAACAGTGTGTCCTGACCAAAAGTGACGTTTTCTCCACGAGCAAACGTCAAAAAAGTCATAATGTGACTGCAGCCTAAGTTTTCTGATGATCATGTTGCATTCACCTCTGTTTTGAGAAAACACTGTGTCCTGACCAAAAGTGATGTTTTCTCCACGAGAAGACGTCAAAAAAGTCATAATGTGAATACAGCATACGTTTTCAGATGATCATGTTTCATCACCTCTGTTTTGAGAAAAATGTGTCTCCTGACCAAAAGTGATGGTTTCCCCACGAGAAGACGTCAAAAACGTCATAATGTGACCGCAGCATGAGTTTTCAGATGATCATGTGCGTTCACCTGAGTTTTCAGATGAAGATATTGCATTCACCTCTGTTTTGAGAAAAATGTGTCTCCTGACCAAAAGTGATGGTTTCCCCACGAGAAGACGTCAAAAACGTCATAATGTGACCGCAGCATGAGTTTTCAGATGATCATGTTGCGTTCATCTCTGTTTTGAGAAAAATGTGTCTCCTGACCAAAAGTGATGGTTTCCCACGAGAAGACATCAAAAACGTCATAATTGACCTCAGCATGAGTTTTCAGATGTTCATGTTGCGTTCACCTGAGTTTTCAGATGATCATGTTGCATTCACCTTGTTTTGAGAAAACAGTGTGTCCTGACCAAAAGTGATGGTTTCCCCACGAGAAGACGTCAAAAACGTCATAATGTGACCGCAGCATGAGTTTTCAGATGATCATGTTGCGTTCACCTGAGTTTTCAGATGATCATGTTGCATTCACATCTGTTTTGAGAAAAATGTGTTCCTGACCAAAAGGGATGGTTTCCCCACGAGAAGACGTCAAAAACGTCATAATGTGACCGCAGCATGAGTTTTCAGATGATCATGTTGCTTTCACCTCTGTTTTGAGAAAAATGTGTCTCTGACCAAAAGTGATGGTTTTCCCACGAGAAGACGTCAACAACGTCATAATGTGACCGCAGCATGAGTTTTCAGATGATCATGTTGCGTCACCTCTGTTTTGAGAAAAATGTGTCTCTGACCAAAAGTGATGGTTTCCCCACGAGAAGACGTCAAAAACGTCATAATGTGACCGCAGCATGAGTTTTCAGATGATCATGTTGCGTTCACCTGAGTTTTCAGATGATCATACTGCATTCACCTCTGTTTTGAGAAAAATGTGTCTCCTGACCAAAAGTGATGGTTTTCCCACGAGAACACGTCAAAAACGTCATAATGTGACCGCAGCATGAGTTTTCAGATGATCATGTTGCATTCACCTCTGTTTTGAGAAAACAGTGTGTGTCCTGACCAAAAATGATGTTTTCTCCACGAGCAAACGTCAAAAACGTCATAATGTGACTGCAGCCTAAGTTTTCTGATGATCATGTTGCATTCACCTCTGTTTTGAGAAAAACACTGTGTCCTGACCAAAAGTGATGTTTTCTCCACGAGCAAATGTCAAAAAAAGTCATAATGTGAATACAGCATATAGTTTTCAGATGATCATGTTGCGTTCACCTCTGTTTTGAGAGAAAAATGTGTCTCCTGACCAAAAGTGATTGTGTTCCCACAGAGAAGACGTTCACAAAAACGTTTCATAATGTGATGACGCAGCATCATGAAGGTGTTCTGAGTTTGAAGATGATCATGTTGCGTCATCTCTGTTTTGAGAAAAATGTGTCTCCTGACCAAAAGGGATGGTTTCCCCACGAGAAGACGTCAAAAATGTCATAATGTGACCGCAGCAGAGTTTTCAGATGATCATGGTGCGTTTCACCTGAGTTTTCAGATGATCATGTTGCATTCACATTGTTTTGAGAAAAATGTGTATCCTGACCAAAAGTGATGGTTTTCACAAAAGAGAACACGTCAAAAACGTCATAATGTGACCGCAGCATGAGTTTTCAGATGATCATGTTGCATTCACCTCGGTTTTGGGAAAAACAGTGTGGTCCTGACCAAAAGTGATGGTTT
>NW_026622145.1:0-14462 GCF_003711565.1 Takifugu flavidus | reverse complement strand
CGAATAGGCTCTCTGGAGCCTGCATGAAGGGCATTTTTCAACTGCTGTCTATATGCACCTGCATCTGTGTTGTCATCATGCAGTCCGCTGTTTGCTCTGAAAACTTTAGTCATTCTGGCTTGATATTCTTCGAAAAGCTCATCCTCTCTTTGTTTAACACGGTTAATTTCCACATATTAATTTGCTCTCTTAGCGAAACAATTTCGAGTTCTTAATACAAGAGCATTGACTCTGTTTGTCAATTGACCATCATCATGTTTTAGCACCTCATTTTTTTATTTATCTGTTTGGTATAGGTTCATCAATGCAAACTGTTCTCATCAATAAAAAGACATTCTGAGGATATTCCTTTCTTCCTCACATTCCTTCAATCATCACAATGACAGTTATTACAACACGGTTATTACAAACAATCGATAGGTGTTTACTTTAGTGCACAGGGATTCTTTTTTCAGAGGTGTTGCTACCCAGCTAGCCAGAGCATCACCATGACTGGACCACCATCTCGCCCTCACCTCTGTTGCCGTGGTAACTGTTATTACATCTGGGATGTCCTGCTTCCTCCTTTTTCACTATCATCCCAGTTTGACTGCATAGACATATTGCTGTTCCCTTAGCATCTGAAAATTGATAACCACTTCTGTGTGTCTCTGTGTGTGTGTGTGTGTGTGTTCATTTAGTTCAGTAAATTAAAATCTTTTTTTACCAACACACAAACCCAGAAAATTGAGATGTAATGTCCTGTAGTTTCCATGGTTACATCTTTGGAAGGGAAATGGGGTGACTAAAATATTACATAGACTGTTTATAAAATAATAAACAGTCCATGTAATGTTTTATTTAAAATACATTTCATATTATTTATTGCCTTACCTTTTCCTGGAAATAAAATCTGTATGCCCATCCTTCTACAGCAGCCAAAATAGCCTGTGCGTTCACAGTGCCCCTTGTCTTTGAGGTACAGTACTGTGCCTCAGCATGCTTTTTTTTTAACTATTGTTGTCCAGTAAATATGCTAAAACTGCTATCAAATACAATCCAGATTATGTAAAGTCAAGGGTTATAAAAGTGTCTGCAGATAATGACATGATTAACCTACAGAGAAACAGCAAGAGACATGTGCCAATTACACACTTCAACCAAATTTGTAAAGGATTTTGCAGTCCATGGTGAGGTAGGGTGAGTTGGCACCTCTCGACGTCCTTATATATACTGTATATTTGAACTGAAAATGTGCAAATCAGCTAATTTTTCCTTTAAATGACATTGAAGTGTAAAAATTCAATTTATATTACAAAGCAATGAACAAATAATTACATCCTTTTTTTTCCTCATTTATCCTACCACGCTACCCTGCCCTGATTTTATTCATACATACATGTGTATCGAGAGTGGATGGGGGAAAAGACCCTACAGACACTTTTCTTGAGGGGGCTATCTGATTCAATAAAAGAAGAGTTGGCGGTAAAGAACGATACTCAGTCTATGGAATAATTTATTTATTAATTAATTTTCTTAGCCATATGATTTGACAACCATGGAGAGAGAGTGGGGGACAAACTTTGGCGAACGGAACATGCTCCCCAACAGCAGATCAACACAATCTACAATTTACTTTCCTGCATCTTTCCACAAGAGGCTGCCACCATCCAACAGCTCCAAACCCTCATCTGCACACCTGAAAACAAAGGGCCATAGAGGAGTGGTTCATGCAGAATGCTTGTTTGGTAGAAAATAACAGACCCTGCAAGACAACTGAAGAGACACATGCATGTTGTAAACTATTTGAATAACTATAGAATGTTCCTGAATGCTGAGATAAAACACTGTAATAGAATACTACGAGGTCATCTGCTATCTCCCGTAGAGGGAGGTTTTCATCAGACGGTTAAAAAAAACTCAGCGGTAGCTTCGCTCAACTTTCAGACGGTGCCAGTGTGCAAATGTGACTTGTCTCCATGCTGCAACAGAATAAACGTTTGTAATCAGATGCTTCCTGTGTAAAATTTGTTAACAGATAATTCATCTGATATGTTCCAACTCATTTCAACAACAGCCCATGCATTTGGGAATATGTGGTTGACTCGAACAGAGCATCACCATCAGATTAACATTGGCGAAGGTGGTCCGATACATCAGTCACTTCACTTCCTTGCTTTCTGTCCTCACTGGCCATAAAGACAGCCTCATCAGCTAATGGAGGGGTGCTGGTGAGCTGAACCTCTTCTACCCCCACTCAGACAAGTTACCTATTAATGTATTAGAAGACTGTGGCAAAAACCTCATAAACTCTGAACTGTGTTCTCAGGCAAAGCTTCCTATCTTTAGCTAGACCAAAGAATGTGTTTGCATTAGAAAGACTTTTGCTTTCCTTGGACAACTACTGCACTTCTGCAATCCCTGCGATCACCTAGAATAAATTCCACTCTGCAGCATTCCCTCTAGTTAATTTGCTGGTTAAAGCTGCACAACCCACATATAGACTGGAAAATGTCATGTATCTTTAATTGTAGCATGTTCTTTCCTTCACACTGCTTGCACTCTGCCAATCCCTCCGATATCCCCTCACCATCTTCACAATATAAATCCATACATGTCCAGTGTATGTGCAGTTTATCACAACATGAAACATGTCTTTAATAAAGACAAGGCCTCTTCACTCCCTCCACAACATGCATATAATTGTTCTATTGAGTTACAGAGTCAAACTTCACATTGACTACCTGTTGGCTGCCTGTGTTCCCTGCTGCTCCGAAATCATCCCTGTTTACATTTTGCTAAAGATTTTGTCACTGGACTTCCATCTTTAGAAGAAAATGCTGTCACTGTGACAGTTGCTTTTCAACAACAGTACATATTTCCCTAGAGAAGATTCATCTTGAAACAGCTGATCTCCTTGTACAGCATATTTTTAGAATCCATTGGGTCCCTAAAGACATTGCTTCTGAATGAGGAGTTCAGTTTGCTTCACAGATTTGAGGAGTGGTTAGCCTGGCTAATCAGTCAACAAGATACCACCCTAAAACAAATGGCCAATTGGTGCAGGCAAATTGAGATCTTGTGCATAACTACTACATATCCTGCTTCCTTGTCCACTCACCTGCCCTGGGGTAAATATGCTCATACCTACCCGATCGGCTCTGCTGCAGGTATGTCCTTTGATGAGTAGAGGTTGTGGTTTCTTTTGTCTGGCACTTTCGGCACACTCATCAGTTCTGGCAGAGGCAAGAACTGTTTTTACTCACACTGCAGCCTGGAAACAGCATATGGCTGACCGTCATTCCACTCAAGCCCAAATTACCAGCTGGGTCAAAAGATTTGGCTCTCCTCCTGTGACCTTTCAAAGACCAAAAGTAATAAAAACTGCCTCCCAGGTTCATTGGACTTTTCACGATAGACAAGAATATCAATCTATTGGCAATGAAGCTTAATCTCCAGACCATGGACTGGTTTCTATGCTGGGTCTGCTGGACCTTAGTGCTGCTTTTGATACAGTTGTTCACAATATCCTTTTACAGAGATTGGAACATGTGTTTGACATTAAGAAGCAGCACAACACTGTATCTATATGATATGATAAATATGATTTGAACCAGTTTAATCATGTCCACCGCATTCCCTCTTCATACAGTATGATTATCCATGGAGCTCCATAAGGTTCTGTATTTGGACCAATCTTTTTAACTTTGTACACGCTTCCACAATGCTGATGACACTCCGCTATATTTATCAATGAAACCAAAGGAGACAGTGCAGTTAGTGAAGCTGTAGGCTCCTCTCGAAAACATGAAGTCTTGGATGTCCTCAAATCACCTTCCGAGGTCATGGTGTTTGTTCCTAAACATCTGCGGTATAGATTATATCACATTATCGCTCAAGATCGTGTTTCCTTAAGTTCTAGCCTCTTTGTTATGAATCTTGGAGTAACTGTTGACCAAGATCTGTCCTTTAACTTACACATTAAAACAGTCGCTAGAGGGGACTTTTTTCATTTGAGAAATATTGCAAAGATTAGGAAATTATTGACCCACCATGATGCTGAAAAGTCAGTCCAGAAATTATTACTTCCAGGCTGGACTATTGTAATTCATTATTATCAGGATGTCCTCCAGCTGATCCAAAATGCTGCAGCTAACTTTCTGAGAGGTATTGACCAAAGAAATCATATAACTCCTGTACTGGCCTCTCTTTATTGGCTGCCTATCAAATTTAGAATAATATTTAGTCAGAGGCCTAGCTCCATCCTACCTGGAGGAGCTAATGGCATCTTATAATCCCAATAGACTGCTCTCTTCTCAGAATGCTGTTTTTGCTTGTGGCCACCAGAATCTCTTCCCTGGGAGCTTCTCTCACTTGTCTCCTCCATGATGGCATCCATAATGAAACAGCTTCTCTGATCCATTTCTGAAAATTAATCACCCCCTTCACAGTCATCATGACTGACTTACAAAGATTAAACACAGGTCTGCTTGTGGTAACACAAGATACTGTAGCTTTGTGCTTGAAAATTTTAGAAAAATGACAATACAATATATCCGGGATGATGTTAGGGCCATGGGTAGAGCCAGTATCTCTGTACAAACCACAATCTTTATCATAAGTCTCTGGGGCAAAGAGACTCTCCACGCTGGTGGGGACAAACTGGTGACTAGGAGGTAAAGCGCTTGAAGAATGTTCCTGTAGGAGCCTAAATACTATTTCAGTTACCGTACTGGCCCGAATATAAGACGGTGTTTTTTGCATTGAAATAAGACTGAAAAAGTGGGAGTCGTCTTACATTCGCGGTCTAGACATTATACCCATTCACAATGCTAGATGGCGCCAGATATCTTTAAAGCGAATGCTGAACTTAACTCGCCAGGCCAAAGCGAACCCTGTCACGAAGAAGAAAAAATAAATAGCGGTGCGGTAGCACGAAGAAGAAAAATAAAAATAGCGGTAAGAAAGAAAAGAGAAGAAAATAAGAGAAGAGATAACAGAAAATAGAGAAACGTAGCAACAATCTGGAGAAAAGTGGGTCGAGATATAATCATTTGTTTCAGATGTACTGTAATTATTTTCTGGATAAAAATTAAATTTGGTGTTCAAAAAGTCTTTTTTCAAACTTGAGTCTTGAAAAAGAGGGGGTCATCTTATAATCAGGGTCGTCTTATATTCGGGCCAGTACGGTAATTAATGTTTAAATAATTTCATTTTGTCATGCTAAAATAAGTCCATCCATCCATCCTCTACCGCTTATCGGGGTCGGGTCGCGGGGGCAGCAGCCTAAGAAGAGAAGCCCAGACTTCCCTCTCCCCAGCTACCTCTTCCAGCTCATCCAAAGGGATCCCCAGGCGTTTCCAGGCCAGTCGAGAGACATAGTCTCTCCAACGTGTCCTGGGTCTTCCGGGCGTCTCCTACCGGAGGGACATTACTGCGGACGCCGCACCGATCCGTCTGTCGACCTCCTGCTCCATTCTTCCCTCACTCGTGAACAAGACCCGAGAGGTACTTGAACTCCTCCCTTTGGGGCAGGATCTCCTCCTTGACCCGGAGAAGGCACTCCACCTTTTTCCGGTTGAGAACCATGGCCTCGGATTTGGAGGTGCTGATAACCATCCCAGCCGCTTCACATGCGGCGGCGAACCGATCCAATGATAGTTGGAGGTCACGGGCCGATGACGCCAACAGGACCACATCATCTGCAAAAAGCAGAGACCCGATCCTGAGGTCACCAAACTGGAGCCCTCAACACCATGACTGTACCTAGAAATTCTGTCCATAAAAATATGAACAGAATCGGTGACAAAGGGCAGCCTTGGCGGGGACCAACCCTCACCGGAAACGAGTTCGACTTACTGCCAGCAATGCGAACCAAACTCTGACACCGATCGTACAGGGAGCGGACGGCCCGTATCAGCGGGCCGACACCCAATACTCTCGGAGGACCCCACACGACCCCCCAAGGGACACGGTCGAATGGCTTCTCCAAGTCCACAAAACACATGTGGACTGGTTGGGCAAACTCCCATGCACCCTCGAGGACCCTGCTGAGGGTGTAGAGCTGGTCCACAGTTCCACGCCCAGGACGAAAACCACATTGCTCCTCCTGAATCCGAGGTTCGACTATCCGGCGGACCCTCCTCTCCAGTACCCCTGAATAGACCTTACCAGGGAGGCTGAGGAGTGTGATCCCCTATAGTTGGAACACACCCTCCAGTCCCCCCTTCTTAAAAGAGGGACTACCACCCCGGTCTACCAATCCAGCGGCACTGCCCCGATGTCCATGCGGAGTTGCAGAGTCGAGTCAACCACGACAGCCCTACACCATCCAGAGCCTTGAGGAACTCTGGGCGGATCTCATCCACCCCGGGGCCTTGCCACCGAGGATTTTTTTTTACCATTCTCGGCAACTTCAGCTCCGAGATTGAGAGCCTATCCCCAGGTCCCCAGGACGTAGTCCTCGCTGGAAGGCTGTGTTGTGGGATTGAGGAGGTCATCTAGTATTCTCCACCGATCCACAACATCCCGAGTTGAGGTGAGGAGAAGTTTTGATCACCCGCGCTGTTCGTTCACCAGACTCAGAGTAAACCACGCAAACAACTGGAGTCCTTTGCAAAGGGGGAGCCGAGCAGCAGTTCAAGCTTCCTCTGTCAACTCCGTTCGTCTGCTGCTCGCTCACCTCTTTTATTGGTGCAAACAGAATGGGTGTCTAAACAGGATCTCATAATTCATTGTCTTCTGACATCTTTACAAACTTCTCTAATCCTGACCAACAGGATACGTCTGAGTGCTGAGCTTGATAGTAAGCAGCTTCAGCACTTTTACGACACTCTCATGTTCTTCCTTTCCTATCAACATTCCTCAAACACTCAAAGTCTACATACATTAGCATTTAAAGATAATACTAATAACAACAATAACAATAATCCTTCTCACATTTCCCTCCTGTTTATCGTTAAATGCGTCTAGATTTTCATCATCAGTATTACATCTTTACATTTTCATGAAATTTCAATGCATTACGTCATTTTCCTAGAAACACATTTCTTACACTCAGAATTCAACATGTGTACAGCTTAAGACATCTTGAACATTTCTTTTACATCTTGTATTACATTGATCCATTCTTCTTCCGATTCCTCTTCATCGTCGTCCAGTAGAGATTGTTCTTCCACCTGCAGCAAAGTACTAGTAACAACTGATCCCACGAGCCGGCCAATGCAACCCCGAACAAGAGGTACTAGCCTCTTTCTGTCCCTGATTACCTCCCTCCTGTCGGAAGTTCCAAAGGCCAAAACTCACGAGTCCTGCCGTCACAGCACTCACCACAATTAGGAAGAACAACTTCATTTCCTTTTAGAGCTTCTTCACAGGTTCCGACGGGGTTCAGCCGTTGCTGGACCTATACAGGCCGTCAGCCGTTTACGGACAGTCCGCCACTGCTCCCTCGCCTTCACCTGGAAGAATTTTCTGTCTCTTACAATGGGAAAGGTGTATCCACGACAGTTTCCCATCCACTCGAACTGCAGTCTTTGTGGTCAGCTGTACTTGATAAGGACCTTCCCATCTAGGCGTGTTCCACCTCTTCCGCACAAACTTCTTCACCCACACGTAGTCGCCCGGTTGAATGGGTTCCTGGGGGGTGGAATCTGTGGAAGACACAGGACTAGGCAGAACATTTACTGTATTCACACATCGGTTGAGTAACACTTTTTTCAGATAATCTGCTATTGTTTCCTCAACATGTTCTAACTCATTTGTTGTTGCAAAGTATGGTAGGCAATAAGGCCGCCCATATAATGCTTCAAAGGGTGTGATGCCTGTTTTCTTGTGTGGTGTTATGTGCATCCATAATTTCACCAGGTCGAGACAAAACATCCAGTTCTTTCCTGTCTCGTCCATACATTTCTTCAGTCTGTTCTTAATAGTACCATTGACTCTTTCAACCAACCCTGCACTCTGAGGGTGGTATGCGCAGTGATTCTTCAAATCAATGTCCAAAGTTACTCCTACAGTTTTCACTATCTCATTTACAAAATGGCTTCCATTGTCGCTCCAGATGACCTTCGGGATGCCAAACCTGGGAATGATTTCTCTACATAAAACTTTTGCCACTGTCAGTGCATCTGCTTTTGCCGTGGGGAAATTTCCACCCACCTAGTAAATCCATCTAACACTACTAGACAATATTGTTTACCTTCACATGGTGTTAGCTGAATAAAATCTAGAAAAACTGTGTGAAATGGATGATTTGGCAATGGTGTAGTGCCTGCAGGGGCCTTAAGGGCTCCCTGTGGGCTGTGTTTTACACAAATAGCACATTGTGTGAACAAAATTTTTTAAGTAGGTATGAAATCCTATAGTGTAATAATGTTCATTAACCATCTGTACCATCCCTCCTGTTGAGACATGGCATGGCCCATGGCTCACTAATGCTGCCCATTTATGCATATTCCGGGGAAGGATTGGCTTGTTTCCTATGGTTAATAGTCCTTTATCATCCAGTTTGGCTCCTCGCTTCTTCCACGTGGCCTTTTCTTTTCCTGGAGCACTTTGTTGCATTTCTTTTAGAATATCATTATCTGCAGGTTCTAAGGTAAATGATTCCTCACTATCAAGAAGTGTGTTGTTATTTGCTGCAGCCTTTGCGGCTCTGTCAGCAAAGGCATTGCCTTGTGAGACTGCGTCTGTGTTGTTAGTATGTGCAGTGCATTTACATACAGCTATTTTACGTGGCTGCTGTACTGCAGCTAATAACTTTTTTAACAGTTCTGCATGCATGACCGGTTTGCCCGTCGAAGTTTTCATCCCTCTTAAATTCCATTGTTGAGCAAACACAAACACGTGGAAAATGCATATTGACTATCTGTGTAAATGGTAACATCTTGTCCTTTGCTTAATTCACAAGCACGTGTGAGTGCGACGAGTTCTGCAGCTTGAGCAGAATAGGAGGAGGGAAGTGATTTCGCCTCCACCACCTCGGTTGCTGTGACTACTGCATAGGCAGTTCTAGTGCGTCCACAGTCATCCTTTCTCGATGATCCATCCACAAAGAGTATCCGTCCTGTAGTCAACGCGACATCACTAAGATCTGGTCGCGGCAGGACCGTAATGGAGACCTCATCCAGGCAGTTGTGCTGGTGTCCCTCTTCTGCGGTGGGTAGCAGCGTCGCTGGGTTTAAGGTTGTGCAGCGACGAATCGTCAGATTCGGCTGAGACAGCAACACTGCCATGCAGGAAAGATGACGTGCGGGCGACAGGAATGCTATCTTACTTTGTAGCAGCAGTATTGACACTGCATGTGGAACTAGCAAAGTTAGCTCATGATATAGCACCACTCCTGCGGAGGCTTTTACTGCCTCAGACGCTGCCACCACTGCTTTAACGCATGGTGGGAGTGCACAAGCTACGGGATCTAGCTTGTGGGAGTAGTAGGCCACTGGCTGCCTCTTATCTCCGTGCTTCTGCAATAAAACTGAAGTCATAAAGTCACCCTTGCAATCCACGACCTGCTCAAAAGGCTTCTGATAGTCTGGCAGCTTTAACACTCCAGCACTTACAAGGGCCTGTTTTATGTACACAAATGCTTCTTCAGCTTCAGGGGTCCATGTTAACACATCAGTCATTGCTAAGGGATTATTATACATCAATGCTTGTAAAGGGGCAGTTATTTTCGCATAATCTAAGATCCATGATCTGCAAAAATTCACTAGTCCTAAGAATGACATCATCTGCTTCTTTGTTTTTGGAGCATCAAGTACTGCTGTTTTCCTCGACTCAAGAATAGCTCTTCCATTATGTGTCAAAACATGGCCCAATAAACCACTTCCTGCTTCACCAGTTGCAGTTTGCTTTTGCTTAATTTATGGCCCTGAGAGGCTAGCCAGTGTAGCAATGCTAGCGTGTCTGACCAACAATCTCCCTCTGTTTTTGACGCCATGAGGATGTCATCCACGTAGACGAGGATTTGACTTCCACACGGAGGTTTAAACTTAGCTAATGATGACATCATTACTTGAGAGAAGATTGTGGGACTCTCACAGTAGCCCTGAGGTAACCTTGTCCAGGTGTACCTCCGTCCTTGAAACGTAAATGCAAACCAAAACTGGCTGTCTGGATGTACTGGTACAGAGAAAAATGCATTGGATACATCTATCACCGTGTACCACTGATGTTCAGGGTTTAAGTCATTCAGCAGGGTGTATGGATCTGCGACTAAGGGAGACCTAGGGACCACTGCAGCGTTTACAGCTTGCAGGTCCTGCACCATCCGCCAGCCGGTAGATGGTGGTGACTTCCTTACTGGAAATAGGGGTGTATTTACAGGTGACTCAGGACACTCTCTGATGACTCCTGCTTTAAGCAGTGAGTTAAATATCGGAACAATACCCTCCTGTGCATCAGTCTTAAGGGGATATTGTCTCTGAAATGGTCTATAATCTGATTTAGGGATTATTTTTACAGGTTCTGATCCTTTTATAAGACCTACATCTGCAGGTCCTTCCGACCATAATTCAGGGGGAAGCTCTTTCAGCTTCTCCTCTTCCTCCTGCGTGAGGAAGAAGATGTTTCTTCTCATGAACTCTGGTCTGTGAGGTGCGTTGCTGGATGTGTCAGCAACCATGTTTTAAGGGGAATACGCCACACCTGGAACTGATCATTAAAATCAACCTCACCCTTAGGCCTATAGGGCAGGCTGCTCCAGTGTTTTACGTCACATCCCAAGTCTTGCCATCTTTTCTTAAGCGGTTTAGCAATAGAAACATGTGGTACAGAACCTGACACTTTGAATAGCGCTGCTGCTTCGGCGGAAAGGCTTCCTGCCGTGCAGACAGCCGTCTGACCACACACATATAGATGCATAATTACAATCATTTGTGGATCTTTGAGTTTAGCAAACTTTCTGCATAGCTTGATGTGCCGTGTGAGTCTGATTTACAGATCTCACCAATGCGCTCCACGTGCATGGTTACATGCAGGTCAGTTTGATTGTGGAGCTGGGCTTCAGGCTGTAAGTATGACAGAGCTTTACCATATAACATAGTGATTGGGTCAGAGAATGGAGGGGGCTGTTTTCAGGAATGTTGAGTGACCAGTATTTACTGCACGTCTCTCCTTCCCTTACCCACAATCAACCATTCTATCTACAGACCACATCCCTTCGGCTGTGGTACGAATCATCAACTGAAGCTGAGAGATAAGATCTCTTCCTAATAGATTTACGGGACATGTGGTGGAGATCACAAAAGGGGCTTTAAGTGTGATTCCACTCACAGGGTCACAAACATCTACAGGAACTGACATTCTTTCTTTAGTTACGAGACCATTTGCTGATCTCACAAAAATCTGTGTAGAAGTTGGCTTTAGAGCTATTGGATCTCTAATTACTGATTTACCTGCACCCGTGTCTACTAAAAATGTTAAAGAATTGCCTAACACGGTCAGTTGTATTTCTGGTTTGCCTTCAGCAAACAGGAAGATGGTTTCTAAATCTAAAACATCTTCTAGGTCTTCTTTTTCAAATTGGTCAAATTTTGTGCCCTGATTTGTTTTAATTTTGTGACATCTTTTTCCAGTTCTAGTCATTGTTGAGGTGGATTAGAACCTTGCTGCTGTCCTCTATTATATCTCTGGTCACGTTGTTTCTTTCTGCAATCACGTTCCCAGTGTCCATAATTTTTACAATAATGACACTGATCATTTTCACGGGAATTGCCTCCTCCTCCCCTTCCGCCTCGGCCTCGCCCACGCCCTCGGCCTCGGCTTGGGAGAGGGTGGCATTGAAAAACATGCCTGTTAACTGATTCTTACTTTTTTGGCATTGTCTTTCAGCATGCATAGCATGTTGTTCATAGCGGCCTAGGTTACAAATTCCGAAATCAACTAATTGTCTCTCTACCCAGGTTTTTATCTCTGATTTTGATCCCCCATGTATAGCTTGCTTTAACTGCTGTTGGTAGGGACCTTCTGGATCTTCCGCATACGGAATTCCACTATTTTTCCGGAACACATCTTTCATTCTCATGCTATAGTCTTCAAAACTTTCGTCAGTCTTTTGTCTTGTGGCCGTAATGGCGCTGTAGTCAGCTCGTCTGGTAAAAGTAGTTCGCATGCGCTCGTACAGTCTGTCAAGTCTGTCATTTAGTTCTTGGCTGCCAGGCTGCCATGGTTGTTGAGTGGCTGGATCCACTGGGACCCAATCTCCTCTAACAGTGCCCCATTTCTTGCCATTAACGCACATGAGGACTTGCTGGGTTTCAGTACCGTTAGTATGGTAACTTCTTAGTAACTGTCTTATGTCTTGGATGCACGACTCTACGTCCATTTGGGGCAAGGTTATGTCATCACAAGCTTTTTTACAGTCTTCTGGAGTCCAGGTTCTATACACAAAGATAGTAGGATCTTGACCCTGCACACCGGCTTGTGGATTTGCAACCTGGATCAATGGGTACATCTGCACAGTGTTGTCCTGCATGTGGTAATTTCTGTACTGGGCTCCCGATAGAGAGGGGCCCAAAAAAGGATTAGTGTTTGAAGCAAGGGGGGCTATAGCTCCGGGCGGGTCCAATGGGACCGCCTGAGGGGGAGCTAGTGGAACAGGAGGTGGAGGAACATACGGGGGAGGCACATTTATCAATTGACTCCTGCATCCTGTTTCGTTGTCCTCCGCCCTCACGTACGCACTCAGCGATGGGTATAAGAAGTTCTCATTTTTCTCTTCTTTCTCTCTTTTCCGTTTCTCTTTTTCTTGATTTTGTTTTTCTCTTCTATATTTTGATTCAGTGAGCCAGAGGTGACATTGTGTCAACCCCACATTTACTTTTGGATGTTTCTTCCATATTCTATTAAATCTTCTTTTAATTTTATAATATTGCCTGGCCTGTCTAAGTTACCATCCCAATTGAACTTAGTCATCCACAGCTGCACATATGAGCATGAACCTGGATATTTGTCTTCCATGTGTTTACATGATGCTGGGATTTCAAATTCAGCACCTTTTGTGGAATGTTGGTTGCCCATGTTTGCACTTTATTTATCAGTTTTTATGTATTTGAATGGAGACGCCTGATCTCCCGACTGAACAACCCTCAATCCCTACAGGATATCTAGTTCAGTCCCTCCGCCATGGCCTTATACCCCTCTTTTTTAATCAGGAGAGTATACACCAAGCTTCTACCTCCGAGGAGGCGGGTGTATCTTGCCTCTGCCTCTCTCCTGATGACCAGGCAGGTAATACCGCGGTATATTCCGTGTAGCGCTTTTTGTGTCTTATACTCACTCCGTTGCTTCTATGGTTTCTCTCTGAGTTGTTTTGGTGCCTTCTTCCCGTCACTGGAGATGGTCGCCCTGGGAGGGACGAAGACCGGCCTTCCGTCAACTCGTGATTAAAGGTCTTTCGATTCGGACGTCTTTTTGACTCCGGCTGCGCAGACTTCGGCGTTCGGTCGTCCCACGGCGCTCCTCTCCAGGTCTTGGGATCCGGCTCGAAGGACCAAATTTTGTGAGGATGAAGTTTTGATCACCCGCGCTGTTCGTTCACTAGACTCAGAGTAACCACACAAACAACTGGAGTCCTTTGCAAAGGGGGAGCCGAGCAGCAGTTCAAGCTTCCTCTGTCAACTCCGTTCGTCTGCTGCTCGCTCACCTCTTTTTTGGTGCAAACAGAATGGGTGTCTAAACAGGATATCGTAATTCATTGTCTTCTGACATCTTTACAAACTTCTCTAATCCTGACCAACAGGATACGTCTGAGTGCTGAGCTTGATAGTAAGCAGCTTCAGCACTTTTACGACACTCATGTTCTTCCTTTCCTATCAACATTCCTCAAACACTCAAAGTCTACATACATTAGCATTTAAAGATAATACTAATAACAACAATAACAATAATCCTTCTCACACAGCACACCATCGCCACTATACACAGTGTTGACAGTGCACTGATTCCCCTTCCTCAGATGCCTGATGGTGGTCCAGAACCTTTTCGAGGCTGTCCGAAAGTCGTTCTCCATGGCCTCACCGAACTCTTCCCATTCCCGGGTCCTTGCCTTGGCAACAGCCATAGCTGCACTCCGCTTGGCCTGCCGGTACCTATCTGCTGCCTCAGGAGTCCCACAGGCCAGTAAGGTCCGATACGACTCCTTCAGCTCAATGTCCCCCGCCTCCCCCGGGACATGGTCAAAGCTCTCCCGGAGGTGTGAGTTGAAGCTCCTTCTGACAGGAGACTCTGCCAGGCATTCCCAGGAGACCCTCATAACATGTTTGGGCCTGCCGGGTCTGTCCGGCATCCTTCCCCACCATTGGAGCCAACTCACCACCAGGTGGTGATCAGTTGACAGCTCCGCCCCTCTCTTCACCGAGTGTCCAGAACATGCGGCAGCAAATCCGACACAACCACAAAGTCGATCATCGATCTGCGGCCTTAGGTGTCCTGGTGCCAAGTGCACATGTGGACGCCTTCATGCCTGAACAAGGTGTTTG
>NW_026622144.1:0-14045 GCF_003711565.1 Takifugu flavidus | reverse complement strand
TAACAGAAAAGAATAAACCGTGTGTTAATAGAAGGTGGCAGCAGATGTAGTATTTAAAATGTTTTAAAGTTATTTAAATATACATTCAATTCAGTTTCAGAGGCTTGGCGGAGCTCCGATAGCCATAAAGTTTGATCTGTTTTGAGTTGCTGTTCCCAGACCTGGATGCTGAAGTGATTTTGGCATCCATCCATCCTCCACCACTTATCCGGGGTAGGGTCGCGGGGGCAGCAGCCTAAGGAGAGAGACCCAGAGTTCCCTCTCCCCAGCTACTTCTTCCAGCTCATCCGGGGGGATCCCCAGGCGTTCCCAGACCAGTCGAGAGACATAGTCACGACAACGTGTCCCACAGGCCAGAAAGGCCCGATACGACCTCCCAGGGAATACACCGGGAATCGAACCGAAGAGTGCAACATTAAATCTCAGTGCAACATTAGTTAAATATTAAATCTCAAACGATGTACAATAGTGCAACATTAAATCTCAATGTTAGAAGTACTTAAGAAGTGAATTACATCTGGCTGGATAATTATCAGAACACTGGCGGCCTCTGCTGACCCAGTGGAAGAGTGCAAAAAGCTTACAGCACCTGGTATTCCCAGGCGGTCTCCCATCCAAGTACTAACCAGGCCCGACCCTGCTTAGCTTCCGAGATCGGACGAGATCGGGCGTTCTCAGGGTGGTATGGCCGTAAGCGAGAGCAGGGGCAAGAAAATGGCCTTTTGAAGTTAATACACTCAAACTTATTTTCTTGAAACATTTATTCTGGTGGAGGTTGTCCATTTTGCTTTGTCACAGTCCAAACCTCAATGTTGGAGCAGCCTCCAATCCATTCCCCCCAAAAAGAAAAGGATATATAGCCTATGAGCGCCATATCATCAAATCTGCGTAGATCGGCTCTTGGATGAGAGGTGAAACGCCTTCAAAAAAATCAAACAAGATTCAACTCCGATAAATGAAATCAACTTAAAAGCAATGTGCCATGGCCGGGAATCGATCCCGGGCCGGTGCGGGCCAGTTGACAATTGCTGTAACAGACAACCTGATTGAAACCTCCTGAAGACCCCAGAGGGAGAGTTCGAATCCAGCTTTGGGCATTATCAAAGAGAAGATATTTGATTGAAAAATTCACGATCATAAAAATGTTTAAAGAGCATAGCAGTGTCTGTGAGGTTTATGAGCCACAAATGCTGCTCTTTTTAGGAGCACAGCCATCTATTAAACTGTAGTTTGTGTCATAGCATAGTTTTATTGACAAATTCTAAATTGCAAGTAGCAGATATGAACAGGGAAATGCTACGTTATCTGCTTATTCTGTTACAAATAATCTGATGAGATAGGTGTGGAGTTAATTCAGTTGGGGATAGACAGATGGAATATTAGTGTTGTTAGTATGATACTTGAGTTCTTTAGATATTGTTTTCAATTCAGGAATCTGCCGCCTTGAGTTGGCTTCTTTTTGAAGACAGAAATGTTGACAATAGTGTGGACCAAAGTGGGAAATTCAATTTTATTTAAACACACACACACGCACGCACGGACGCACGCGCGCGCGCACACACACACACACACACACACTCATAAAATATTAAATCTCAAACGATGTACAATAGTGCAACATTAAATCTCAATGTTAGAAGTACTTAAGAAGTGAATTACATCTGGCTGGATAATTATCAGGAACACTGGCGGCCTCTGCTGACCCAGTGGAAGAGTGCAAAAAGCTTACAGCACCTGGTATTCCCAGGCGGTCTCCCATCCAAGTACTAACCAGGCCCGACCCTGCTTGGCTTCCGAGATCGGACGAGATCGGGCGTTCTCAGGGTGGTATGGCCGTAAGCGAGAGCAGGTGCAAGAAAATGGCCTTTTGAAGTTAATACACTCAAACTTATTTTCTTGAAACACTTATTCTGGTGGAGGTTGTCCATTTTGCTTTGTCACAGTCCAAACCTCAATGTTGAAGCAGCCTCCAATCCATTCCCCCCAAAAAGAAAAGGCTATATAGCCTATGAGCGTCATATCATCAAATCTGCCTAGAACGGCTCTTGGATGAGAGGTGAAACGCCTTCAAAAAAAATCAAACAAGATTCAACTGTGTTGAGCGGAGTGCCTTGCGGTGGAGATTCAAACTGTCAGATAACAGAATTATCTTTGGCCTCCTCTAGGCATATTTAATCAATCAGACAGGGAGATGCAATGAGCTGCCGCTCTGTTTCACAACTATACCGGAACAGGTACATACGTAGTGACGTCATGTTCATGACGCACCGTGAACATTACCCTCTGCAGGACACAATGAGTAAGGACGCACACATATCACATTTAACACCCCCACTCGACCTTTGCTTATTGTGGTACACTCAGTGGTAGAAAATAAACAAAAATATTCTCCCTTTGGTCTTCAGTGCAAAAGTAAATAAAAACATATTGGCACATTCTTCTTGCACTTTATGTGCCAAACAAATACTGTGCAAACTTATGGAGTTTTAGCTTTGTGGCTGGTTTTGTCATCAAGTCAGCAACCATGTTGTCAGTGGAACAATACTTTAAACAGATCCTCCCACTATTCACAGTTTCACGAATGAAATGATATTTTATATCAATATGTTTACACCTTTGCCGGTTAACTGGGTTCCTGGCCAGTGCAATTGCTCCTTGGTTGTCATCAAACACCTTGGTTTGGGCATAGTGATATTTATCAATTCCCTTGAGTAGTTGTTGTAAGTACAGTATATATATATAAAAATAGTAAGAATAGTGCAGGTCCATGCAGGAGTAATGTGATGTATTGTTCGTGAGTCTGACTGGCTGCTGTACGTGGTGCTTAAGTGATAAGTCACTTGGTGTTCAGCAGCCTGATGGCAGAGGGGAAGAAGCTGTTTGTGTAGCGGGAGGTTTTGGTCCGAATGGACCGTAGTCTCCTGCCTGAGGGGAGTGGGGAAAACAGTCCGTGACCAGGGTGGGAAGGGTCGGCCGTGATCCGACCTGCACGCCTCCAGGTCCTGGAGATATACAGGTCCTGGATGGATGGAAGCCTGCAGCCCATCACCTTCTCGGCAGCGCGCACGACGCGCTGCAGCCTCCGTCTGTCCCTGACAGTGGCACCAGCAAACCACACGGTGATGGAGGAGGTGAGGATGGAGGAGGTGAGGATGGACTCGATGATGGCCGTATAAAACTGCGCCAACATCCTGGGAGGCAGTTTGAGCTTCCTCAGCTGCCGTAGGAAGAACATCCTTTGCTGGGCCTTCTTGATGAGGGAGCTGATGGTTGGCTCCCACTTAAGGTCCCGGGTGATGGTGGTGCCCAGGAAGCGGAAGGAGTCCGCGATGGTGATGGGGGAGTCCATGAGGGCAAGGGGGGGCAAAGGGGCTGTGACTTTCCTGAAGTCCACAATCATCTCCACTGTCTTCTGAGCGTTCAGCTGCAGGTTGTTGTGTCCGCACCAGGACACCAGTCGAGCCACCTCCCTCCTGTAGGCAGTCTCATCACCATTGGAGATGAGCCCGATGAGGGTGGTGTCATCCGCAAACTTGATCAGTTTGACAGACTGGTGGCTTGAGGAGACAGAGTCGGAGACAGTCTTCCCCAGCCGCACATACTGCCTCCGATCCGTCAGGAAGTGAGTGATCCACCTGCAGAGGGAGTCAGGCACACTAAGCTGGGACAGCTTGTCCTGTAGCAGAGCGGGGCGGATGGTGTTGAACGCAGAGCTGAAGTCCACGAACAGGATCCTCGCGTAGGTTCCCGGGGAGTCCAGATGCTGCAAGATGTAGACTTTTTAGTACTTTGGGTTCATAGACTTTTTAGTATTTTGCAGATTCGTGTCTGTATATAAACCAGATCCTCCTGTAATAAAGAACTAAAGGCTGACTGTTGTCACGTGACCTGTCTCCGTCTGTGTCCGATGATGGAACCTGCCTGGAACATCTGGTCCACAGAAAAAGCAAAACAGCTCACAGAACTGGTCCAGTTTAGACCCAAAAATGACAATAAATAATGAAAATGTGTGACACAATAGAAAAATGGACGAACTTTCTATTGGTCATTGACAGTTTCACTCATCATCATCAGAATTCATCAAAAATATTCAAACCAACAAACTACACATCGAACCGCAAAGTTTAGAGCTTAAAGGGAGCGACAGGTGAAGATTTAAAGCTCAACGCAGCTGAAGAAGTTCCAAAAAGGAGAAATATCATGTGGTGCTTTACCGCCACCGGTGGACACGCGTGGAACTGCAACCAATAGTTAAACGCGCTCCGACACATTCTGACCTCTGCTGCTCCTCCTGGACTCCAGGGCTGCAGAAATATGCTGCTTTTACAAGTCTTTAAAATCTGTCAAGCATCATAAATCTTATTTATTTAACCAGGTTGAATAATGGTGGAGAATAGCGTCTTTATTTTAAAGTGAACAAGAACAGTTCGGTCCGCGTTCACAGAGAGGCGGAGAGACCTCGAGAGAGTCCAAAACAAGTCCGCTCGGAAAACTCTCAAAAATAGTCCAGCCACAGAAGTCAGGGTTTGGCGATGAGGACGAAAACCCTCCGCCGCTGGCAGACGGGAGTTCTGTCCTTAAATCCAACGGGAGATTGAAGAGAGACCGCAGGTGCGTGTGTCTGCGGGGCCACTGTGGCTGATGAGCGGCTCCTCCACGCCCCCTGCAGGTAGACACCCGCAACAACGGTCCCAGAAACTGGGAACCCAACAAACCAGTTTTTCAAAGTATTCCTTTCAGACTAAGCAGGAAGACTGAAGACCGACAAGGTGAGTGGAAACGAAGAGCATTATTGAAAAGAATTGACAGTTGTGTTTGGAGATAAAATCAAGATTTGATTCAACGAGACTTCATATTTACTTTTAGCACAAAATATCATACATTATGAATGAAAAGGTTTTATTTAACTTTCTTATAGTCTGGCTTTAGTTATAGTTGAATAGTCTTTCTAAGTGAAGTTTAGTTTATGTTTCTGCTCCTTGCTACTGATCCTAAAAGAACTTTAAACCCTCCCAGAATGCTTTAATGGTAGTAATATATACGCCATAAAGCTGTTGATTAGGTTGTAAAAGTGAAAGTGAAAGTATTCTGTTCAGACAAAGCAGGAAGAGCGAAATTTTAGGTGAAAAGCTCTTAGAGTTATTAGAGTTGTTAAACAGTCCAGGTTACAGCTGGATATTTTGGTATTACCTGTCAAACAAAATCTAATCGTGGGCAAGTTAGCATCTCTCAGCCAGGCCAATTTAAGACTATAAAGTTGAAAAATAAATAAGTAAATAAATCCACACAGGATCACAGGACACCAACAGGATTTTGGGTTCATGTTGCACGTTTTCTCACAGTGGTTTATTGTTCTATGTTGTGGAACCACTGTGAAAGAAATGCAGGAGTGGGTGTCATTTCTTTCATCTATTTTAAATAGAGCAGTGATCGTTGAGAACTTGGATCATAGAAATAATTGAAGAGGGGAACAAATGAGGGAAGTTAAAAAGTCCTGACTAGTATGTTTATGTAGCAAGATAATTTAGTGGCTGAGCTGAAGACAGTCCTTTCACCATGTTGGCCTGTGGAAAACCAGTGTTGTGGGCCCGATGGACCAGCGTCCCCGTCGTTGCCGGACCACCGTTGGCCACCAGTTGGGTTTAGGGATCAAAGTGGGGGCGTTTCCTGTATCCGGTTCTCCTCACGGATCCATGACTGCAACATGTTGCTGCAAGTGCAGAGACGTTTGCTCTGGAAAGAACTTTAGAGCACATTCAGTGCTGCAGGATGAGGGGCTGGAAAAGGTGCCAGTTCTTTTCTCACTGCAGGGAACAGTTAAAAAAAGCAGCTTAAACTCTGAAAACATGAAAATGATACAGATACATCATTGATTTATTGATTCAGTTGTTATCCAGAATGGATTAGAAATGTTCCTGTTTGATAAAAATGCAGTGAATTGGGATTATTTAACTCCAACCTCTACAGATTATTTACCTTCATCACAGTCTCATCACTATTTCTGATGTTTCCTCAGGATGGACGAGGATAGAGCAGAGTCCACAGTGCCCAGCTGTGTGTCCCTGAAGAGTGACCGGTCCAAAGATAGAATATTAAACTTCAGAAGTTCAGAGGAAATGTAAGAAAACTAAAGCGTGATGATGTGTTTGTGTGGCAGCTGTTAGTCACATTAACAGCAGCAGGTTGTGAGTTTATTACTGGAGATGTTTAACACTTAAACCTCAGACAGTCATAGAGTTACAGACTTAATGTGAATATTGTTGATTAGAAACAAGAATCAGGTTTAAACTGAAAGATGAATTAATAAATGCTGGAACAATATTGAGTCTTGATCCGGTTCTTTCATCCTATAAATCAAAGGACTAATAGAGATGTGTTTCATAGTGAGAGGGGGGAGCACATCCTATCAAACTGGGACCAGTCAGCTCCACCAGGAGAGTCCTCTTGTTCACAATCTGGAAGCAGATCTGGAGATGCTGAAATGAAGCCCAAACAAAGTAAAACTGTTCAATATGAGATTTAATTTGTGATGTCACGAATTTGTAGTTGTGTTGATGATTTATTATAGATGGAAATCATTGGTTTACTTATGTTCAGGAAGTGATCTGCAGGAGGTGATAGAAGGTCATAAGATGAGTCTGAAGAGAAGATGTGAACATGTGACTGAAGGAACTCATGAAGCAGGAAGTGGAACCCTGCTGAACAAGATCTACACTGAGCTCTACATCACTGAGGGACAAAGTGAGGAGGTGGACACACAACATGAGGTGAGACAGCTTGAGAGAACCTCCAAGAAGAACATCCAGGACACTCCAATCAAGTGCCAGGACATCTTCAAAGTCTTATCTGAGCAACAGAGACACATCAGAGTGGTTCTGACCAACGGTGTCGCCGGCGTTGGAAAAACCTTCTCAGTGCAGAAGTTCAGTCTGGACTGGGCAGAAGGTTTGGAGAACCAAGACATCAGTCTGGTGCTTCCGCTCTCATGCAGGGAGCTGAACTTGATCAGAGATGAGCAGCACAGTCTTCTCTCACTGCTTCATGTTTTCCATCCAACATTACAGAAGATCAGAGCAGAAGATCTGACTGTCTGGAAACTTCTGTTCATCTTTGATGGCCTGGATGAAAGCAGATTTTCACTGCGTTTCAACAAGCATCAGCTCATCTCTGATGTCACACAAGTATCGTCCGTTGGCGTGCTCCTGGTGAACCTCATCCAGGGGAACCTGCTTCCCTCAGCTCTCATCTGGATCACCTCCAGACCTGCAGCAGCCCATCAGATTCCTCCCTCGTGTGTTGACAGGATCACAGAAGTACGAGGCTTCACTGACTCCCAGAAGGAGGAGTACTTCAGGAGGAGGTTCAGTGATGAAGATCTGTCCAAGAGAATCATCTCACACATCAAGGCCTCCAGGAGCCTCCACATCATGTGTCTGATCCCAGTTTTCTGCTGGATCACTGCTATAGTTCTGGAGGACATGATGACCAGAGACCAGAGAGGAGAGCTGCCCCAAACCCTGACTGACCTCTACTCACACTTCCTGATGGTTCAGATAAAGAGGAAGAAGCAGAAGTATGGAGGAAAACAGAGACCAGAGGAACTGACTGAGGCTGATAAAGATCTCCTTCTGAAGTTGGGTCGGCTGGCGTTTGAACATCTGGAGAAAGGAAACATCATGTTCTACTCAGAAGACCTGGAGCGATGTGGACTGGACGTCTCCGAGGTGTCGGTGTACTCAGGAGATTGTACAGAGATCTTCAAGAGAGAGAGTGTGATCTTCCAGAAATCAGTCTACTGCTTTGTTCATCTGAGCGTTCAGGAGTTTCTGGCTGCCGTCTACATGTTCCACCGTTACACCAGGAAAGACACAGCAGTTATAAGTCAGTTCCTAAAATATTCTAAACCAATCACATCTCTTGATGACTTACTCAGGAGAGCACTAAAAAAAACTCTCAAAAGTGAAAATGGCCACCTGGACTTGTTTGTTCGCTTCCTTCATGGTCTCTCTCTGGAGTCCAATCAGAGGATCTTGGGTGGACTGTTGGATCAGAGGAACAGCCACCCAGAAACCATCCAGAAGGTCCTCAACAACCTGAAGGAGGAGAACAGTGATGGAATCTCCCCAGACAGAAGCATCAACATCTTCCACTGTCTGATGGAGATGAAGGATCAGTCAGTCCATCAGGAGATCCAAGAGTTCCTGAAGTCAGAGAAGAAATCAAAGAGGAGACTGTCAGAGATCCACTGTTTAGCTCT
Source organism: Takifugu flavidus (assembly GCF_003711565.1). Taxonomy (NCBI): domain Eukaryota; kingdom Metazoa; phylum Chordata; class Actinopteri; order Tetraodontiformes; family Tetraodontidae; genus Takifugu; species Takifugu flavidus. Next base: position 5,788 of record NW_026622144.1, on the reverse strand, counting down.
GGCCTACCTGCTGCAGATGTCAGAGGAGGTTCTGGATGAGCTGAACCTGCGGCAGTACAACACCTCAGAGGAGGGACGACGTCGCCTGATTCCAGCTGTGAGGAACTGCAGGAAGGCCGAGTAAGTAAAGATTTTTAGGGCCGGACATCAGCGTTTAAATCAAGCGAGTGGATCATGTCAGGTAGCAATACCCCCTCCAGTGGTCATTCCTTCAATTCTTTATTTCCATTGCAGCGTCCATAAATTAAAAACAACAACAATTCATCCAGAAATGTTCAACACTGGCTGGATATAAGTTCAAAGGTCAATCCAGACAAACCAACATAAGGCAGGAATAATAGGAGCCACAAGTTAACTGACTATCATGAAATTACTGTCATGTCATTAAATAACTTTTGTTTGTTTGTATACATCGTATTCAAACGACAGAAAAACACGTTTTAACTAATGACACGTGACTATTTTGCTTCATTTGTTCAACGTAAAAACAGCCGGCCTCGTTGGTTTAAATGGGTGTTTTAGGTCTTTGTGGCGGTTCCGTTTGGAGCCTTTATGTGACCCACAAAGTTGTTTGACCCTTTCCACACCCGTTAGGTGGCAACTTCATCACTAGCAACAAAAGGTGCAGTGAAAATGATTTGAAGGAAACAGGCAGATAGAACAGAAGCTGAGGGCAATCGATGCAACCAGAGACTCTGATGTCATCGATCGGATCGCTGAATTAAGACTTGACGCACCATCGTACAAATTGGATGAAATGCAAAATATCCAAAGAGCCGATGGACAGATAAAAAGATGCACGTTTCTTTAAACCATTTGCTACAATCATTTTAAATATTGAGTAATTATGAGCTGTTCTAAAATAAGACAAATGTTGAGAATAATTCAGTTGCATTTCAGATCTGATGGTCGTTCAAACTGTTGCTCTACGGTGTTGAATTTAGCTTTTCCAGGAAATGAGCTACATTTGTGTTGAGGTAGATTCTCAGATGAGTTGATTAGAAATCCCAAAGTTTGACTCACTATTTTTGTTTCATACACAACAGACTGTCTGGTCGTTTTCTTTCAACGAGTCATTGGGAAGTTGTGGCCTCAGCAATGACGTCAAACCCTTCTCATCTACGGGAGCTGAGCTTAAGCGAGAACCAAAGCCTGACAGATGCTGCAGTAAAGTTACTGTCTTCTGCAATGATGCATCCAAACTGCAGACTGGAGACGCTCAGGTCAGGAGGCCTCTGTTGGTCTTTTCTAAATTTCTTTACATTTTCTGCTTTTCTCTTCATTTTCATATTTAGAAATGTGTTTTTATTTGCCCCATTTATTCCTTTTCCAGGCTGTCACACTGCAGTTTATCAGAGATCAGCTGTGACTCTCTGGCCTCGGCGCTGAGGTCCAATCCCTCCCATCTGAGGGTTCTGGAGCTGAGTTTTAACCAGCTGAAGGATCCAGGAATGAAGCTGCTCTGTGGTTTTCTCCAGGATTCTCTCTGTGAGCTGGAGACGCTCAGGTCAGTCAGAGATGATCCAGTACTTTCCCAGGTGTAACTAGTTAGACAATAACTGTTTCCATGTTTGATCTTTGTTATAAACGTAGTGTTACAGTTCTCAGAAAAAAGACCACACAGGACAGATTTGCAGTATTAAATTGGTTGTGGAAATCTGTCCCATGTGAGGATGGTCATCAATGACTAGAAAGGAAGTATCAGTTGTAGATTTGTCTTGTTTTATTTTAGGCTGGCCACAAAACCGCCCAAACATTCAGACCAATCAAAAATGGTTCTTCCTGTCTTTTAAAGATCAGAAGGAAAACTAGAAAACCCCAAAAGAAAGCTGCTGCAGTGTGCCATGCCCCTTCTCTCCTGAGAAAAGCCATCCCAAAAAAGAGAAAAGCCCAAGTGTGAAGTGAGCACCCTGTTAAACCTTGGTACCGAAAGCCTGCAGTCATTCTCATCTTAGGTGGCTTCATTCCAGCCAGAAGCCCAAACCTGCCTCCCTCTTAAAGGGGCAGCAGGTCAGTCCAACCACAGAAACCTTCATGAAGATCTGAAGCTTTCAGCATCCACAATTGTTGCACCTCACTTCCATTGGAGTCCAAATCAGAAGTCAACAAGTTGATTCTACACCGATTCTACACAATGCAACCATTTTAAAAAGGTTTCCATCCATAAGTTTTCACACATTTTTATATAAATCTGTTTGTTCATCGCCTCCTTCTGTTGTAATGGTCATTAAAGAAAATGACCTTATTGGAGTTTTTCTCCTCACAAATATGACTTTCTATGAACGATGCAATAAATGCAGCTTGCAATCTGAGACAATATGGAAGTATGTGTATATAATAGTAGTGGAAGTAGCTCATAAAATAATACATTTGCTCTTCTCATCAAATCTTCTATGTTATTAAAGAAAAACCTGCTCTTAGTCAACAACATCTAAGACATCAACCAAAAATCCTAATTTTCTACAATATAATATAAAACAGTAGAGAAGACTCTTTCTGCAGAGACACTGGTGGCAGGAATGCAGAAGTATCACCTGCTCAACTTGGAAGGTGGAGCAGAAACCACCAGCTGAGAAGGTCCTCAGCGAGAGGAAGTGGTTTAGAACCATGAAACTTGCTAAGCTCCACCTCAGCTCCAGAGACGGGCTGAGCTGAAGCTGTGGCATCCGGTATCGCCCAGAAGAGCCTCCAACAAACAAGCTCTTCTCTTGGGAGGAGAGGGCTTTGAATCTCAGCTCAGTGTGCTTGTCTCTAGTAGGTGGCAGCTGCACCTTTTCCTGAGGTCCTTGTTGATGCCCTGAGGGGAATTGATGCTCCTGCAATGTTTTCTGGCAGCATTGAGCTTGCAGTGGGGCAATCAAACACACTGTGGGGGGGCTCTCTTTCCTTCTCTCATCTGGAGAACAAGTGACACCAGCTGCCAATCATTGTTGGAGAAATGTGCAGTCAGGGGAACGATGCGTCCAGACTATAGCCACCCTTCCAGCATCCAGCAGTGTCTAAAACCTTTGATTTGGGAGTGTAGGGATTGCAGGGTCGCTGCAGCATCGCCCACAAGCTATCAGGAGTGGGTCGCTTTGTCCCAACTCCTGACAAGAGTTGAGTGCTATTGAGAAATGTGGTCTCACAAACTTGGAAGGTATTTTGACCCACACACACTTTACATACGCTGGAGATCTTGTCCAACCGCCCTGAAAGAACCCAAAATACAAACATACGGCAGATAAGCCGGTGCAGGACCAGAGGTTTGTTGCTTGTAAGCTGTGTTTTGCTCTGGTACATGTTGATTTTTTTTGTCTTCTCTCAAAATAATTGTTATTTTAGACTAAGGAGCTGCAGGTTATCAGAGACCAGCTGTGATTCTATGGCCTCAGCTCTGAAGTCCAACCTCTCCCATCTGAGGGTTCTGGATCTGAGCTCCAACACGTTGCAGGATTCAGGAGTGAAGCGGCTCTGTTCTGGACTGGAGAGTCCAAACTGTAAACTGGAGAGGCTTAGGTCAGTCTTCATTTTTCTACCTATATACCAGCTGCTAAGATGGTGAAGTGAGGCTGTTCTCAACACTGCTGTGATGCACCACATGAAAAAAAATCCTTGGAATATCGTGAATTCAGGTCTGACCCAACTAAGAACTAACGTAGGTTTAGTACTGACGCAGATAACATGCAGACCTGCACCGTATAACCTTATCCTGCATTTTTCAGATTAGAGTGCTGCAGTTTATCAGAGATCAGCTGTGGCTCTCTGGCCTCGGCGCTGAGGTCCAATCCCTCCCATCTCAGAGAACTGGACCTGAGTGAGAACCAGCTGCAGGATTCAGGAGTGAAGCTGCTGTCTGATCTCGTAGAGAATCCTTACTATGGGCTGGAGACACTGAGACAGTACAGTAGCTGGTTGAAGCCAGTCAACTCCCGCTCATCTGCTGCATCACTCACTGACCACTGGTGAAGAACATCTGTGGAAACATCTGCCGTCTACTCCCTCCATAGATGAAAAATTCAGTTTTTAAAAAGCGCTGGTGGACTTTCAGGAGATCAGTCGATGGTCGACAAAGCAGAAGCAGCTTCCCCTTGAAGTTAAATTAGTTCCTGGTATCACACAATGCATCTTTATAAAGTTCTAAATGGCTCCTCGGCCACTCTTAGAAGCATGAAAACATTCTCTTAATTGTCTCTTCAAATGTCTGTATTATACGTTACTATTTTACATCATGCCTTCAGAATCTTTAGGGTTTAGTATTTACTGTCTCTGTGACATGGAGCATTGGAATATTTCAGCTGCAGCCAGCAAAAACCCATCAGAATGACGGCTATCGGTGGGAACCGCAGGTCATTTGACTTTAGTCAGTCTGTTCAATGTTATAGGATTTATTGCAATCTAATAAAAACTATGAATAAATGTGGGAAATAGGAAATAAAAAGAAGCAAAATGACCAAATAAATCTCCCATGAATACAGTAAATTTTAAGATGAGAACCTGCTGCACTGTGCCGTGCCCCTTCTCTATTGAGAAAAGCCCAAGTGTGTCCTTCAGTCACCTCAGACATTCAGCCAGCTTTTAATACCTTTGTTCAAGCCCAGAACGCCCTGGATTATTCCCACTGAAGATGGAAAAGCAGGTGGAAAACATGAGTTATTGTTAGCTGTACTGGTGTATGACTATAGCGCATTACTGGACCACTATTAACTTGTTGTTTGTGTTTTTTCTTTCTTTGTGGAGATTAACACGTTAAAAATAAATTGCACTGGTTCAGCAGTTGATCTTGTTTTCTTATTTGACCTGTACGACACAATTTCACAAAGCTAAACATACATTTTTACAGAATAGTTTTATCCTTCCTCTCCTCTACCTGTCCTCCCCCTTCTCCTCCTCTCTCCCTACCCACCCCCCCATCAGCAGGAGGCCCCCCCCCCCCCCCCCCCCATATGAGCCTGGTCCTGCTCAAGGTTTCTTCCTGTTAAAGGGGAGATTTTCCTGTTGATTGTTAGGGATCAGGCCCTGGGATTCTGCATAGCACCAAGTTTGACTACAACAGACATTACAAATAAAGATGATTTGATTTGATTTAAAAATAAAAGAACTGCGCCTGAAAATGAAGCAGAAGCAATAAAAACCCAAAGCCAGCGAAGCTTTCGAAGAATCTCAGATATTGATGAAAAATTCTGGAAATCATGATGGAGAGATATTTTTCTCACGGCTCAAATTCCACAGCTATTAAGTGATTAAATGGATTTAATGGTGATATTCTGGAGTCCACAATTTCAGGTGAAGTTACACTGGGGAACAATTTGAAAATATCCTGTTGAAATTATTCTAAATTATTCTGATTAAAAATAAAACTGGCACGCTGATTCCAAAATTACAGTCATTCCCCCCAGCCCGTCAAGTTTTGAAAGCTTCTCCTCCAGATCAGCAAAGTTCCCCTAATGAGCTGGAGTCAGACTGGCCAGCTGATGACAACTGGATCAGCTCCGTTGGTGCCGTCACCATTAAGAGGTGTGTGCAGCCCCCAAAAGGTCAGAACTGCCATATCCTATAGGGGACACTTTGAACCAGAGGGGATCCTATAGATCAAAAAGTTGACCCAGTTTGATTCCGCACCCAAAAACAACATCTGTCAGACGAACTCCAGTTGTTTCCCAGTATTTCAGTTAAAACGTGGACCAAATTGTTCTGAAGAGAGGCGCTTGTGCTGGATATGACGCGATCCAACCACAAACACGGGACGTGTAGAGGAAGAAGAAGCGAAAGTGAAAGTTCTCAACTTCGGGCTCCATCTGAGTGACCG
>NW_026622143.1:0-12664 GCF_003711565.1 Takifugu flavidus | reverse complement strand
CCTTTAGCAGGACCACCATCTACCCCAAATCTTATCAAATGTCTTCAGATCTTAACTTCTTTCAGCCTTCATTTCATGATGTAAAATGTGACCTTTCACCCTGCAGGTGTCCACATGCTACCCATCATGCACTTTGTCTGGTCTCATTGCCAATTGCGCCTTCAAGAACCACTCCTGGGTTCCCCTCTTGCCTCCCAACATCACCCGCCTCTTTCTCAACACGAACCGCATCGGGGAGATCAACAGAACCTCCCTCAGGCTGTACCAGGAGTTGGAGAAGCTGGATCTGGGGCATCAGCAGGTGCCACTGGTCATACGGAGCAACGCCTTCCTCCGCAGAGGAAGCTGCAAGTCCTGGTGCTCGGGTACAACAGAGGCCTTCAGCTGGAGCCCAGAGCCTTTGCAGGGCTCTTCAGGCTCCAGCAGCTCTTCTTGGATTATTGCGGTTTAACAGAATCTGTACTGGCAGAAAGCTACCTGGCGCCACTCCTGTCTCTACAAGAGCTGGACCTCTATGGTAATCAGATATCAACACTGCGTCCGGGGCTGTTCTTCTCACAACTCACTTATTTTACTGAGCTGAATCTGGACTTAAACCCCATTGAAAGACTGTGTGAGAGCGATCTGGTGGGTTTCCAAGGGAAGTCCTTTCACCGCCTCAGTCTCAACTCAGCTCATTTATACAAAATGAACGACGCCACCTTTGACTGGGAGCAGTGTGGGGAACCCCTTCAGACGGATGGCTTTCAGAACGCTGGACCTATCCAGCACTGGCTTCAACTTGAACACGCTGCGTCGGTTTCTCAAAGCAATCGAGGGTACTTTGATTAATCATCTCATAATCTCCAGCAACATGGGCAAAGGCTTTTCACACAACAACCTGCCAGATCCCAACGAGGACACATTTGAAGGCCTTGTCAGCAGCGGGATTCATACCATGGACCTGTCGGGAAATTGGATATATGTTCTGAAGAGTGCCGTGTTCCGACCTCTGAGGAACGTGGTGATTCTGGATGTCTCTAGAAACAAAGTCGGCCAGATTCAGACGAACGCCTTCAACGGGCTCCAGGGTCATTTACGCCTGCTCAACCTGTCTTTCAACCTGCTGGGAGATCTCTACGCGATACATTCGGAAGCCTGTCGGAGCTCAGGGTGTTGGATCTGTCTTACAACCACATTGGCGCACTGGGTTCCAAAGCCTTCAGTGGCCTTCCTGAACTACGAGGATTATACCTGACAGGGAACTCGCTCCGGAAGCTCGGCTCTCCCGCATCTTTACCAAAGTTAGAGTTCCTACTGTTGGGGGACAACAAGTTGGACTCTCTGTACAGTGTCATGGACCTGGCTGCGAACAGCACCTACATGGACGTCAGAGACAACAGACTGAACAACTTGGAGGATGTCTACATGCTTATAACTGATTTTCATCGTCTTGAGACTTTAATGTTTGGCGGGAACTTGATCAAGTGGTGCACCCTGAATCGGAAATGGGCAGTCCCCATTAATGGCACCTTGAAAGTGTTGGATGTCCACGACAGCTGCCTGCAGAAGGTCTGGATGGAGGGAAAGTGCCTCGATTTGTTCGATCACCTCTGCAATCTGCGCGGTCTGAATTTAAGCTTCAACTCCCTGGAAAGTCTCCCACAGGGAATTTTCGCCGGCCTGAGCTCGGTCCATGAGATCGACCTCTCCTTCAACGCTTTAACGTATCTGCAGTCGGACGTCTTTCCCACCAGTCTGGCCATTCTCCACATTTTGGGGAACTTCCTGGCATCCCCGGACCCTGGGATTTTCCAAACGCTGATCCTCCTCGACCTCGAAGGAAATCGCTTCCACTGCGACTGCCATCTGCAGGCCTTCCTGGCGTGGCTCAACGCCACCAATGTGACCCACCTGAGCCCAGTGGCGGAGTACAGATGTGCGTTTCCAGCAGCTCTCCAGAACCTGCCCCTGCTGAATTACTCCAGGACCGTTGAAGCCTGCGAGGTAGATGATGAGGAATCCACCCGCGGACTCAGGTTTGCGCTCTTCGTCTTCACAGCTGGCCTTGTCATCACGGCCATCCTCTGTGGGGCCGCGTACGCGCGTCTCCGAGGGCGCATTTTTGTTGCCTATAAAAAGATCGTGAGAAAGGTTCTGGACGCCCCCAAACCACCGGCGATCACGGACGAGCAGCCGTACGACGTCTTCCTGTGCTTCAGCAGCAAAGACTACAGGTGGGTGGAGGCTGCTGTGCTGAAGAAGCTGGACAGCCAGCTGTCGGACAACACCTTCCGCTGCTGTTTGGAGGCCAGAGACTTCCTGCCCGGCGAGGACCATCTCTCCAACATCAGAGACGCCATCTGGGGCAGCCGCAAGACTTTGTGTGTCGTGTCTAAGGAGTTCCTGAAAGGTGCAGCGATTGGTTTGCTGTCAGATTGCAGAATGAGTCCTATTAACTGATATTAGAAACCACACAGCAGCAACATTAAATGTTGTATTTATTTCTTCACACTTTAGGTGATGGATTAATCATCTAATCATAGTAATTGTTCCTCTCTTCAGATGGCTGGTGTTTGGAGGCATTCTCACTGGCTCAAGGTCGCATGTTGGAGGAGCTGACCAATATTCTGGTTATGGTGGTGGTTGGAAAAGTGCGTTTTCCATTTTCATTCCCTCAGTCGTTGTCTTAATTTTTATTAGCTACTCACATTTAAACCGAAATCGATTAAAGCTTCTTTCCAGAAATAAAACCCCAAAACGCCAGAAAACCAGTTTCCATCCGCTGGATCAGTTAACTGTAAACCACTACTCACCTCTCGCCACTAGGTGTCAGGCTTTCCGCATCTCAATGCGTTTCTTAAGCTCTTCTTGTGCACATCTCGCCTGTAGGTGGCGCACTATCAACTGATGAGGTGTAACGCAGTCAGGGCGTTTGTCCAGAGGCGACAGTACCTGACTTGGCCGGAGGATCCTCAGGACCTGGACTGGTTCTATGAGCAGCTCGTCTCGCTGCTGCTCAAAGACACGAAAGTGAAAACGTTTGCCGAGGGCAAAGAGGAGGCAGAGAGCATCCAGCTTCAGGGCATCAGAGCGCCGCAACTCTGAGCGAGAGCTGCTCAACTCCATCAGCCGGTGACACGTAAGAGACATAATTGTCATTTTCTCTCACGAGTTGTCACAAAGAAAATGATTCTTGGATCATGTGAAAGATAACTGACTGAAAAAACCAAAACAAACTTCCATGAAGTGGAGATGTGAAATATTTAAGCTTTCATATGTCCTAAATTGGTGTCACAGACTGGTGGACTCTCTCCTGCAGCAGCTTTGCTCAGCGTCCTGCCTGCTGGACTGGAAGATGACAGAGGTCAGCGCTGACTGAAAACAGGAAGCTACTGGGCAGAGGAACAGCTTCCGTCGTGTTGGCCCCGCCGCCAGCGTCCTCCTGGTCTTTATGAGCCAGCTGTTGTGAACATTAGAGCCGGTCTGCAGGCTCCTTCATCTTATACACTGTGGACAGTCCATTAATCTGGACACATTTGTCTGCCCTCCCTCCACCACATGCTTCTTATACACCAGTCCGACTGTCCTGGTGCGGCCGGTGGGCACATGTTAAAGAGATTATCGGCCAATTAAAAATCAATTTATCTTCAAAACCACTTTTTAACTAGTAAAACAAAACAAAAAAACGATATGCAATACAAATTGTAAATAAACTATTTTCCTTTCCTCTCACTTGGAATTTGACTTTTATTTTCCGTTCCACTAAAAATATTTAGTACCTTTTTAGATGTGCAGCTTTTCTAGTTTAATATACAGCAGCCTGGATACTAGATGCTGTTTTATATTCAGTACATTTATAGCCAGAAAATGAACCCAGAACCTTCAATGTTTTGGTTCCTCAACTCGTCTGTGACATGATTATTTTTTTAATATGAGGCACTAGAATGGACATCCATCTGTCCATCAACACCAACAAGAAAATGACATTTATGGCTAAAGTGCACCTGTGAAGCTATCACGCTACAGCAGAAAGCTTTGGTGTGTTCGGTTGACTTCACCACTTTGTTCCCCCGAAAAAAGATGGGCTTGATGTTAAAAAAAAGAAACCCTGTCTTACTTCCATAAATCTGAAGTCCAGCGCCTCAGCTAAAATCTAATTTGAAAAGTGGAAGCAAATGTTTGCCTTGTAAACAAGCGGTGCAGCTCGGCAGCGTCTTCAGTTATTTCAGGCCTGCAGATTAAAGTCAGCAAAGGTACACAAGCTGTGGAGTTTCTCCATCACGGGGAAATGTAATAAAGCCCCCCCCCAAGGCCAGAGCTAATATTTGACCTCTTTTTAGGTAAATATAATTACAGGGATGCTCACGCAAGTCTGAGGAGAAGAGAGGTGTGGGGGTTCCCTGACAGTGATGGAGGAGGTCGGAGGTCAACACACGCTGAGCTGGGAGCCAAAAATAGGAAGGTTCCTTCCTCACATGAAGCATCAAGCGAGTCCTCTGTGCCAGCGTCTCTGGCGTCATGTGTTTTTAAGGGTTTGTTTGTTTGTGGCAGTTTGTTCTGGGGTTTAGGAGGTGTGACGGGGACAAGGGGGGAGAGAAAGAGCAAAGCATGATGGGACTTTTCCTCCCATTAGCCTGTCTGCGGTGAAATGTTTTCAGAGCAGAGGAGTCAGCCCTCTGTTTGCGCCACAGAAACTTCATGTGTGATGCATTCAGTAGTGGAGAAGCCAAGATGTGGATTATGTTTGGTAGTCGGTCTGTCCGCCGTCAGCTCGACCACGAAGACGACAAACGAGGCAGCTGCCCTAACAAAGTGGGGTTAAATTTACTGTGGTGACAGTCAAAGTGCCCCAGTTAAGGTCCTCGAGCAGCAGAAATAGCAGCAATTTATCATGCAACTTTCCCAAGTTGGGATAAAAACCAAGGATTTGACCAGAAAAGTCAGAAGTCACTATTATAGTGGGCCGATGGAGGCGTGGCGTGGCGTGGCGTGGCTGACGCCGACAGACCGACCAAAACAACACCCGAGCTCTGCACAACTGGGAACAAACTCTACAAACTACACGGTCATTTAATCCACTGTTATTGCAAACACAATAGCTGCAGCTGCTTTAAAGCATCAGCCGCTTCGCCACTCATTAAACACGTCCGTCGGTCGCTGCCGCGCGTCAGTGCACGGTCGGCCATGTTTAGAAGGAAAGGAAACAGAATCTAAGCTCATTTAAAACCACAGGAAGGCAACCAGTTAAAAAAGAGGACATTTTAATCATGTGGTGGTGAGCCGAACACGTGGAGAATTGATCACGCTTCAAAATGTGGCACGTTGGTGCTGATGAGGCTGCTGGGGATTCAGCCCAGCACAGGGGTTAAGTAGTCCCACTCCGATACCTTCAATTTAAGGTGAAAGCACTTTTAATGGCACCAAAATTACATACGTTCAATGCACGTTTCACTGTAAAAATCAAACACAATGTGGCTCACAAAGCCTGGGGGACGACAGGTGGACAAGATATTCTGTATCTCCATGCTCTTTTCTGAGGCACTTGGTCAACAAAGGCCTTTCTTGAGTGCACAGGTGACGTGTTGCTTCTTTTTTCTGGACATCAGCTGCTTGATGTGGACAAAAAACTCTTCCTAAAATGTGACTTTCTCAACACAGGCTCTCAGGCGAGTGGGTGGTGTTTATTGCAATAGGAGGCACGCTGGTGTCGCTTTTTGGCACGTTAAACTCTGAAGTGGAGCTGCATTTCATTTTCAACGTCCTGTTGTAACAGTAGAGTCTCTTTGGCGAGGCGCACAACGCCCGCTCTCTTTTGGGGCTCTGCCGACACGGACGGAGGCTTTCCTCCGGTGTGAGGGGAACGCTGGCCAGCTTCTCCTGGCTGCCGGGGGTCTGAGCGTCCCCCTGCGTTGCTGTCTGTGTGGTGGCGGGTGCTGGGGTACCTCCGGAACAAGGCTCACTGTCTTTTGCCGTCTGTCTTTCGACACCGGCTGATTGAGCTGCGCCTGACGTGGGGGAGGGGTGTTGAGTCTGGGGTCGTTTCGGGGATGGGGGCTTGAGGTTTTGACTCCCGTCTGGGCTTGAGCGGCCCGTGTCGTGTCTCTGACAGTCCGCTGCTCCCGCGATGGCTGAGGAGGGGCTTCTGTCCGGGCTCTGAGCTGTGAATCTGGGTTCTCCGGATGAACCAGCCTGCTGGCTCGCAGTGTGGGCGCAGTAATTCCTGAGATGGCAGCTGTGGGGGGCTCCTTGCCTTGGAGTCGCAAGTCTTCCCTGGGAGTGGTGGTGGTGGGAATGGGCAGGGGAGCAGTGGACATAGTGCATGTGGCAGTCCATGTGGGTGTACACTGGGTCCAGATTTGTAGTTAGCAAGCCTGCCTTTTGTTTATTACTGGTGTTTGTCGATCGGGGGAAGAGCTGCGGAGTGTCAGGGTCCTGTGGGGTCGGAGCACAGGGGTGGGGGGCCCAGTCTTGATGCAGGTGAGGAGGCGGCGGGTCCCCACACGTACAGTTGGTGGTTTGAGGAGACCGGCAGCGCAGTGGCGGGCCGAGCGGGACCATAACGCCATTGTCCGTGCTGTTTCTGCCGGCCTCAGGTTTGCTCTTACCTTGGGGGCTGGAATAAGAGCCCATGTGGTGGAGAGAAGAGATCCCATTACAGGGCTGGCTGCACGCCTCCTGCTCTTCCTTGGGTTTATCCTCAATTTTCTGATCGGAGGCCAGCGGCTCTAATTCATAATGCTCCGCCTCACCCCCCCTCCGTAGGAGCCCTTCTTGAGAGGACGGGCCTGCTGGTGTAACCTCAGAGAAGACCTGACACTGCAGCTGTTTGGGCAGCGGGATCTGGCCACAGTTGCCCTGGGGCCCCAGACAACGACACATGCACTGAAAGAAGAAGGTGGCGAAGGCCCAGCTGATGCACATGATCAGCATCATGAACGTGCCCAGCTGAGTGTAGGCCAACACGGTCGAGGGCATCATCATGGCGCCCGCAACGAAGGTGGTCAGCGCTGCCATGGCGATGGCAGAGCCCATGCGGCTGAGAGAGAAAATGACCTTTCCTTCACGGTCGGGCTCCGGAGCAAGTCGGTAGGCCACGCCATAGTGGACGGCAAAGTCCACCGACAATCCTACCGCCACCGAAATGGTGACGGACTCCAAAACATTCATCTCCCAGCCGAGGAGCACCAAGGACCCCACAGTGACAAATATGGTTCCTGCGATTGACAGAATGGCGTAGAGGCTGATGATGACGTTCCAGGTGGTTAACAGCATGACACTGAATGCCACCGCCACTGACAGTGCCATGGCAACCAGGGTACCACCAGACAAACTGTCCTGAAGGTCATAAAACTCCAGGCTGCTGATGAACCAGCCGTGACTGAGGCCGGCGGGGGCATGTCGCAACTCCTCTGTGATCCAGGCATCCACCTGCAACAGCGACAACCATTAATCTCACAAAACGTACCGCAGCAGAAGCAGCGTGCAAGCACGTGACAGGCCCTACTTCACTGTAGAACTGGAACATCTTCTCATAAGCCAGCGTGAAGAGATAAGTACTCTGGAACTCCAACACTATAGCTCTGATGGTGTCGTTGATGTCAAATCGGGGTCCGGGGGTGCGGCTGACCAGGTGGTAGGTCGTACTCCGGTCCAGCTCCATGATGGCTCTCTTAATGCACAGCTCGAAGACATCCTGCTTGTAGGGGAAGGTGGACTGGCTGCAGCAGGGGTAGACGGACGCCTCCTCACAGTCCTGGTTCTCCATCCACTGTTGAAATTGTGAGGATGAAACAGGTGCCAAGTGCACTTATAGATGCAGAAGGTTCATGTTCATACTGTTCACAATCCTACTCAGAAACAAAACCACATCATAAACCATGTTACTGGAACAGGTGGGACCACAACAGGTTACACCCCCACGGGTCTGGATGGCCATTATTCAGTCAAACATCTGCTCTCCACAGCGTTCAATGGTCCACATGAGACAGCATCTACCGGTATTTGACGTGGATCTGTAACAGTTGCAATACTGACCTGTTTGAAGGTCTCAATGAAGCAGCTGGTGAAATCCTGCTCCTCTGACTGGAAGACAAAACTCTGGTTTCTCAGCTTCTGGCAAAAGTTGAGGATCCACAGCTGAGCTGCTGGGCTGGCGATGTTGAAACTGCTGTCCAGCATCAGCTTCCCCTTGTTTTTTGGATTCAGGGGGTCCCCATTGTCCACGGGCATCACGCCCCAGATGATGGTGATGGGCATGTGCAGCTCCTCGCCGTGATGGAACCTCTCGAACATGAACAGCTTCTTGAATTCTGCATCGTAGCGCTCGAAGGGGTGAGAGGATCGGAACACCTGGAACTCCGCCAACTCCAGAGAGGGAAGCTTCATCTTTGGGTTGATGCAGACCACGTAGGCCCCACCCACAGTGATGGCAAGAAACCAGAGGAGCCAAAGGTAGCGCAGTTTGATGACGATGCAGGGAAGCACCTTCTCGAAGAAAATCCTCGATGTTTCCGAGAGTGCGAACAGGCATTTGCTCACCTTCTGGCAAAGACCAGCCAAAAAGGTGCAGGCACAGTAACCTCGCTCCTGGTGTGGCGGCTTGGAGCAGGGCAACAGATTAGGGAGGTAGCGTTCATGTAGCACCACTACAGCCGGGAGCCACGTCACCATCAGAATGTAGTTCACCAATATGGCCGTGCCGGCGTAGACGCCAAAACAGCGAATGGCGGTGATGTTGCTGACATAGTTGGCATAAAAAGCGGCAGCGGTGGTGAAGCTGGTTACAAACATGGACAACGCAGCGTGCTGAAGGGACACGCCCACCGTCTCCGACAGCTCAGCGTGAGGCTTGTCAAACTTGGTGTAATTCCAAACGTCGCAGAGCACGAAGGCGTCGTCGGCGCCGATGCCGACCACGATGATGAGGGCTGTGAGATTCATGAAGGGGAAGAACTCGAAGTTGAAGACCATTCGGTAGAGAAAGTAAGAGACAATCAGTGAGCTGATGATGGCTATTATTGTCATGAGGGTGATAAAAACAGAGCGCGTGTACACACACATGACCAGCAGGACGATCATTATGGCAATGGCAGGGTACACAGTGTCTGTGAGGAGGTAGTCCTGAAACAGATCGTGCTTGATGCCAAACTCGATCCCCGTCACCGTGGTGACGCCGTCGGAGGAGTTCCAGTTCTCGAAATTATCCAGATAAATGTTCATCATGGATTTCCCTTTCTCTGTGGGCGAGAAGAGCATGCTATGTTTGAGCACGGGTGGAGGAGATTCCAGGCTCTTTGGACTCAGGAAGTCTTTGTCCACCAGGAAGTGGAGGATCTGATAGACGGCGTTGTACTTGGTGCACTTTCTGGGCACATTAGCGCACTTGAGTTGGTCTTTGCGTCTCAGGGTCATGTCCCAGCAGTCGGGGCCCAGGGTGCCGTTGTGGTAGTATTTAGCACATGAGCGCAGAATCTTGAGGATGTGCGACACATCCCGCTCGGTGATCTTCTGACAGGATGACCTGTTGGTCAGCACGGCAACGTAGTTCCCGATTGTCCAGCTGGGACAGCAGGAAGCGTCACTGGTGCGCTGACAAAGACTCCAGTAGTCACGGTGGGAACGGGGGGAACGCACCTGAGAAGGGAGAAACACCAGAACAACATCACTAACCCATCGGGTCACACATCGCCTTACGCTCTCCGGCCAACATACCCTGCTGTTGTCCAGGTTGCACATAGATTTAATGGCCTGAATGCTCCAAAGGTTCTTCCCTTCGGCCGACGTGAACACCAGCCTGGAGTACCTTTGTCCTGCATAACGGCAGAGGCTTTATTACTTGGACGGCAAACACAGCCACGACTGCTTCCTTGTCGCTCTCCATTTTGCATTTTGGGGATCATTTCTCCAGAAAAAGGTTTTACCTGGAACGTCACAAAAGAACTCTTTACTGAAGTCCCACTCGGCCTGCCGTTTGTCCCGGTCATGATGGTCCTCGGGCCACCTCGGCTCTTGGTGACTGCGGGACAGCCAAATGTTATAAGTATTAGCATCAATCAAAAGTGAATGTGTTTATTTTGTCACACTCGATGGCAGCGGTGGAAAACTCCATAATTCTTTTTAACATTATGTGTAACTTTTGCTTGATCATGTTGGGAAAACTGAGTCATTACAATTTGCTAAATCCTGTAAAGGCGGGAGGCTTAAAATGGGACAGAGTAGCAGCGTCATCCAAGAAGGAACAATGAATGACTGTTGCCCTACGTATAAAGGGAGAAATGTCTCCGGCTCTACAGCCGAAATCTTGACATGATCCAAAGTGAAGGAAGCAGACCTTGATGCTTAATAATGGCCGAAGCCGCAGTAATCACTGTTGCCCCTAAAACAGACGAATGGCTCGTACAACTAGCATACTGGTATCATTAGGATAATAATCATAATCGCAGCTCTGATTGAACTGGGTCCAGCCAGGATGTGGGGGTGGGCGGTGGTGATGGCAGTGTTGGGGCAACATGGTTCTGGCATTTGTATGTTATGTGTTTGTGACGCAGAGATGATGTGTAAGGCGGTGCAGAGTAATCAGGGAGGATTTTAAAGACAGATAAGATGAGGCAGCTGACAGCTCACACTAGGAACCTCGGTGCAGAATTACATGTGAGGATGGACGAGCAGAGTGAGACAGAATGGAGAACGACGACAGAGAGGCTGCAGCTAAAATAAGTCCTTTTCTAATCACTGACTGCAATCTTGACAAATTTTAACCACGACCACATGATGAAAGGATGAAAGGATGACTGAGCTGGGACACAGCTGCTATTGTTGCATGGATATGGTAATAAGACCATGACGCAACAGGAAAAAGGTGAATTTAATGATATATGCTTGTTGTGATATGAGGGAGAAAACAGGCCTTAACAATGAGAAATATCCAGACAGACACACGGAGGAGTGAACTGGCGCTGACAGTCGGGCCTCGTGCACCGACACAGTTCTACATCGTTCCCCTTTTCTTTCAAGAGGCGATTCAGGCACGTCAGCGGGCCCATTGGCAGCATCGTTCAAAGCCTCTGCTTCCCACTCTGTCATCAAGGTTACCCCCTCCACTGCCCCCCAACTCCTCAGTGACGCAAATGTTAGACCACAACACAGCTTGTTGTGGAGAGATGTTACTGCAGTAGTCACCTTCATGTGATTTGAAGATGGAAATGTGTGTCTTTGAGATTTTTAGAGGTGTTGAACCATTTGTTCAGTATCCTCCAATTAGCTGCTCACTACAGTGATGCCGTAAGAATGAAAAAGTACGTTCGGTAGGATAATAGGTGAGTGTAAAGTACTTTTTGGCCTGCTCATCTGCATATTGAAGGGGGGGTAGTTGGCCAGTGTTGCTTTGTAGCCTGTGTTTTTCAACATGTTGTTCCACGTGACCAGTCGCTGACCAATGGCTGTTCCCCGAGGCTCAAAACCCTTTTGGGAAGGAAGAAAGCAACAATGAGCGGAACAAGTTGTCATAAGGAAAGGGAGAAAAAGCAGCTTCTGTTTGAAAGCATGAACTGAAATCAATCGAAGACCTAAAGAAGATTGTTGTGTTTCCTGTCAGAGGCAGCCACATCACACACCATTCTTTCAATATCTGTTATTGTGACAGTTATGCAGCAGAAAAGGCAACGAGGGTCGGTACTCACCCTCAGTGGGTCTGAGAAGTCAGGCAGGTCAGGTACCAGGATGCCTACCAGCGCACACACCACAATCAGCACGGTGCACACCCCCAGGACCACCACGGGCCAGTCAGCTATCAGCTCTGCATAGCTGGAAACATCAATTGATTATCTAATTAATTTTACTGTGATGACAGTTAATGTTGCCACTAAGGTACAAATGTGTTGTTTTCCTAATTAAGAAAGGCCCAGTTTAATGTCACTGGTCTCTGTGGAAGCTCACTAGTTTTACCACATGCAACATTCAAACTGGCTTTGAAATAGAAGCTGACATTTACACCAAATAAGACGTTCAGGTGACTGACAGGAGCCTAAATGTGATTCTTTCAATCAGAGTTACATCGAGCAGACGGAAAGGGGGAAAATCCAGACAAGAGAAAGAGATGGAAACTGTACTTTGGCTTTACTTCAGGAATTAACGTGTTTAGTAACAGATTTAGTTGGTGTCTCTGGTCTTTTTTTCCATCCCAAGCAAACCCCATGAACACTAAATCTTTCTGAAAGCGCTGAAGAGCCTCCGTCCTCTATTAAATGGTCTTGAGGATTAGGTCTGAGACAGGAGAGTTATGAAGAGCTGAGCAGCTCCAGGAGAAGCCAGGTACAGGAGGAAAATGGAGAAAGAGACACCCAGCTCCCGGTGATAGCTCTCATGACTCACTACAGAGGAATGGACGTAAAGATGGAGGGATGGCGGAAATAAAGGAGGGCCAGGAGACTGAGGAGCAGCCTTCAAAACCAGAGCATCAACACAGCAGTGTCTCTGGCAGGCCTTACCTTCTGGGGAAGCGAAAGGGCCTTGTGTGGCTGAAAAACAAAAAGGGAAAGATAAATCAGGTTTTTATTTTGAAGTCAAAGCAACATCATGTCCACAAGAGATAGAGGTTTTTCAGAGAGGATGTCTTTCATTTAGAATCACAGTTTTCCTCACAGCAGCAGCTACAGCAACAGCCGCAGCACCAGCCACAGCAGCT
>NW_026622142.1:0-20947 GCF_003711565.1 Takifugu flavidus | reverse complement strand
TTCTTGTTGTGTTTCACCTCTTTATTTTAGCTTGTTCCTCTGGTTGTTCCTGTAGTAATAATCCACAACAAACCTTTTAAAATCAGCTTGGATCAGAAAAAATTCACTGACAATTTAGTTCTAAGAAAAGTTTGTGTTATGGTTGATCATGTCTTTGTCGTAACAATGAATCTTACAGCGCTGCAAAGTTTATTTATCCAAACAGCTGCAGGACGTTCCCAGCGGGACGTTCCAAGCAGGACGTTCCAAGCAGGACGTTCCAAGCAGGACGTTCCAAGCAGGACGTTCCAAGCAGGACGTTCCAAGCAGGACGTCCACCCTACAGGGGTTGAGTGGAGCCGAGGTTACTGATCCATCCTCTCCTGAACTGCTCAGTGAGCCTGACCATCGTCAAGGTAACGCTCAGTCAGATACCGTGGAGATGTAGGATGATCACTGGTCCGTCCATCCATCGTCCATCCATCCATCCATCCATCCATCCATCCATCCATCCATCATCCCCCCACAGTGTAGCAGCATCATGGTCTCAGGTGCTGGGACCAGTCAAGAACAATAGCAGCTGTTTGGGTTTTATTGAGCACGTAGCTCCTCATCTGCTGCTCATGCCACAAACGCAGCTTCCTTATTAATGCGGCGCCGTTTAAAGGGAAAAAAGAAGCTTTTAAGATTTACTGCCAGGGAGAATGGTTGCAACACAGACACAAACTACCAACACAGCAGGAACCAGAAAATTAAAAAAGCTAATGTTGTGTTACGGATGTTCTCTTACAGGTACCATCTGCAGAGGTTGTTGCTGGAGTGGTGGTGGTGGCTTCAGAAGAGAAGAGAAGAGACAAACTTGAGTAAACAGAGAAAGCCAACAACAGCAACATTTAAAAACATCATTCAGTGGGGAAAATGTGTCAGACACAAATCAAAAGTCTGGAATTAAACTTGCAACTGCAGCAATGACAAAACATGACTTTGAACAGTTGTGTTTGTGTGTCACGGGGTCCCAAACGACACAGAACATTTTAGAAGCTGTTCCCTCTCTGTTGGTCCAGATCAAAGTCTTTCACCATCAATTAATTTAGTTGAGAGAGCCAATGTTCCCTCTCAGGTGATGTGGAGAGAGAAGCTTCCCTGGAGATGTTCCAGGATGCAGATGACTGAAAATAAAATCAACACAAACCAGAAACTAAAACACAAGTTATTGTTGAGTCGTTACCTTTGCTCTGAGAAATATGGTGGGTTGTTGGTGTTGCTGAGGTGGTTCCTGGAAATATTGATGCCGTAGTAGTGATGGTGGCTTCAGAAGAGAGAGAAGAGAAGGAGACAACACAACACAACAGAAGCGAATGGAAACAACACAACAGAAGTGAATGGAACAGAACACAACACAACAGAAGTGAAGGAATAGAACACAACACAACAGAAGTGAATGGAATAGAAACAACAGAAGTGAATGGAACACAACACAACAGAAGTGAATGGAACAGAACACAACACACAGAAGTGAATGGAATAGAACACAACAGATGTGAATGGAACAGAACAGAACACAACAGATGTGAACAGAACAGAACACAACACAACAGAATAGACCAGAACAGATCAGAACACAACACAACAAACATGAGAACAGAGACATGAGCAAACAGAGCAACAACAGCAGCAACACAATCTTCCTCACTGAAATGATCGTTGTGGTTCAGGTGAAGATGAAACTATGTGATGGGAATACTCACTGGGGACCACAGTCAGATCAATTGCAGCATCCGATATGTTTGTGATCCTGAGCCTTTAAACTGGCGACAGGTATAACGACCTGAATCTTCACCTCTGAGGTTCTTGATGGTCAGAGAACAGTTCTCAGATAGACTCAGTCTGCCTGGTTTATGAGAGTTAATCTGTCCAAGATTAATCAGCTCGATTGTTGCTGATGGTGGATTACTGGTACTGAACAGCCATGTAGTATATAGATACAATTCTTCTGATCCTTTATCAGGTTTTCACAGCTCAAAGTTACTTCTTGATGTGCAGTCAGATATTTTCTGTTGGCATCTGTGAAAAAAAGAACAAGAATCTGTTCACAGGTAGAAAATGTCTTTGTTTCTGTTCATTTATGTTAGACAATTAAAATGCTGCTATTTATTGGGAAGATTTAAATCTGTTTTCTCACCTGAATATTGAAGCATGAATGTTAGAATATAAAAGCATGAATCCATTTGAAGGCGACCATCATGTTATCGTCTCCTTTTCTTCTGGAACTTCTCTTCATTTGACTTCCTTTAGTGCTGAAACTGCAGCAGCTTTCTGTGGTTTCCACAGTGTCGCCTCCCTTTTGAACTGATGTTGAGAATTGTGAAGCTCATTTTCCAAAACAACTAGCAGAAGTTCGATGCATCTAATTTGTGTCCATCTGTGGTCAGCTTTTCATGACATCATTTCACACCTTTGAGAGAAAAGAGGAAGTTGAGCGTGGGTAGAGTTAGAGTTGAATATAATGCCATTTAGTAAAATTCCCTTATGTTTTAAGTGATGGTTGTCTTATGCAACCAGACAGAGTCAAGTTTCTTTACTGCTTCTCATCTTAATGGGGTGAAATATCAACATAGTTGCTGATGAAAAACAACATTTAAGGTCTCGACAGATTTGAGTTCCTTTTTTCCCCCCAGTTTATTATTGATGTATTGAGTTTTGTGATGAATGTGGACAGCAGCGGAGCTGTGAGGAACTACTGAGAACTGTATCATTCCCTCATTCTCAGTATGGGCTCATCTTCATCTCCTGACCTGAACCGTCACGATGAAGCGCAGCTTCTCCTTTTAATCAGTAACAACTTTCTAAGTGACTCAACTACCTAAAACAAAAGGAACACAGTCAATCGCAGGAACGCTAATAATCAAAGCTCAGTTTTCCACGAGTACTGGCTGGTGCCGGCTGCTTAAGAGGCCTGCCAAAAGACCAGATTAGCTGCAGGTGTGGAGGCAGCCAGCACAACAGATGAGTCCCCCACGACCCCTAGTGGACAAACAGAGCACAAAAACAGATCAGACACAGGATCATAACAACAGTTATCACAGTCATGAGGAAGAGTTCAGCCAGTCCCATAAACAGCACGATGGAGTCCAGGGCAGAAGCTGAAGGAACTGCTCAGTAAAAGAGACCTCAGTGAAGAAGAAAATCACAAAAACAAGGAGCTTGATGTGTTTTTAGCAACTGCAGCCATGATGAGATCAGCAAAACCGCAGAGACACATTTAAAAAGGAAACACTGAACAACCTTTAAGTTCTGCTGAGTATCAGATGAGATGGTTCCTGCAGAGGGTGTTGAAGTCACTTTCAATAACTTAGTTATTAACATGAGGCACGAGAAGATTCTCACCTGATCACCAGCTGATGAAGAACAGGAGTGAAACTGACGCACAGTTCTGGAGCAGGAACCTTCTGTGGCGAACTGCAGACACGAATCTAGACCCAAAAGCAGATACACACTACTGGCTTGAGTTGGAGCAAGGTTACATTTACGGTACTGTCAAAGATTTTGGAAAAAAATACCAAGAGGCGCAGGCGGCAGAAGAAACAGGATGGAAGAGGAGCAGGCTGGGCGGCATGAACAGACAATGAGGACGATTAGATTAGCTCAGGAACCATGAAACAAACGAGAATCAAACTTCTAGGAGCCAGGCTAGACAGTTGTGAGACAGTTGTGGCTCCAGTTTTAATGAAGGTTGTGTGCAGCATTTTCCCTTTAATCTACACACATTTAAGGGAAGCTGTGATCTGTTTAGCTAACTGTTAAACAAGTACTAATGAAGTAATCACAACAAAAAAAAATACAGCTATAATAGTAACTAAAATCACAAATTTCATCCTCTGTTGAATGGCAACCCTAAAATGAAGCAGAAAAATAGCTAAATTAGAGTTGTTTGATGCAGTACATGGATTAAAGACTGTCAACATCCACAGAAATGCTGTTGTTTCAATATTTACATCCAGAGTGACTGAATTTATCTGAGTAAGGAGTTCATGGCTTACCATAAAGAGTGATGTCCAGAAAGCAGGCAGGAGTACGGAGGACAAAGATTAGTGTGAAACAGAAGCATTTAAGAGGAGACAGTGGCAGGAAATGTGCCATCTTTACCTTATTAGCGTAACCCTGGTAAGATGTGGCGATGAGCTTGATGATCTCCATGTAAGCCGCTTTATTGTGTTTGCTGCTGAGGAGTTTGCCCTCGTTGAAAAGACAGTCCACGGTGAGCAGGAGGTCTGGGAGGCGGTTGCACACCTGCCTCTTGCTGTCAGCTTCAACAGAATTAGGGTCCAGAGTGTGATTCTTAGAGCAGCCTGCAGCCTCTGGTGTTCTCCTTCCCTTTTTAGGCCGGAGGCATGACCCCCCCAGTTCCGAGCTGAGTTCCCCCTCCCAGTTAGAGCTGAGTTATGTCCACTTCCAAAACCTCCTCGCTCCAGATTCTGGGTCCCTGTCCTGAACAGATCTGTTCCACCATCCCAGTCAGCTTTAGTTCTGTTTGCTCGGCTCCAGTCTGTTCCGAGTCTTGGGGATTGTTGGCAAATGATTAATGTTATCGTTACGTTATAATGACTGAAGAAGAAGACCGAAGACACGATGAATCAAATCAAGAAGTTCTTTATTATGTGAATACCGGTACTTCCTCACAACCAGGAAGTGACGTGTAAATTTGTAAAATGTAACAATTCCTAATTCTAGAATCGAATAATGTAGATTCAAAAACATCACACAGTTCAAATTCTGGTGATTAAACGTGCACCAGGACACATCCTAAATATCCGTCCTGTCACAGAGATCTTAATTACTACAGCTTCTTGAGGTCTGGTGTCTCTCCTGTGTCCTTTTGTCCTTGAATAAGGTTTGGATGATTCCCGACACCACCGGCCGTCTGACCTTTACCAGCCGTGAAATTGACAATGACAATGACAAGAATCACCAACAAAATACCAACAGCGATGACTGTCATCAGTTCCTTATGGTTCACCAGATCTGGATAAAGAAAAGCAGCATGGTGAAGCCTTCAGAGGTCTTTCAGGTATGAGAATCCAGGTGTAAATAATACTCACAGTTAAACGGTCTCTTCCACCAGGATGGCTGAAATGACAAAAATGAGCGTTATTAATGGACTGAGACAACTTCCTGCACAACCTTCATCAACATTTTGTGTTTACTTCAGGAATAGGAATGTTGAAAGTTTTCTGGATCTGATTCCAGGCAATATCGTTGCGGTTACACCTGAGGAGCCTGCCTTGATAGAACAGGGAGTCGACAGTGAGGCGGACGTTTCTAGGGAGCTCCTGTAATCTGCTCTCTACAATCACCAGATCAGGATCAAAGGTGTGATGCATCACCACCAGAATTACTGCTTTATTATCTGGAGACATAGAAAAGACCAGGGTGACTCAGCAAGGTAAGTTTCACTTTCACTTCTGCTTTAACAACTTTGAATCTTCATGTTACATTTAGTTCCATCACATTCACACTTAAGTTGCTACCTGGGAGTCCCTCCAGGGCCTCGTCAATGTCTGTTTTGATTCGGGATTTGACTGGACAGAAAACCAAATAATAATCTGCATCTTCCGGAATGTTCACTTCAGTGTGTCCAACACGTTTCATTTTGGAAACCCATTCCATGTGAGCGTTTTTTGTTTCAGAAGCCACGTAGACAAAGAACTTTGTTCCAGATACTGAAGAGAGAAAGGAAGAAGTGTGTTATTGGAAAATCAACCTGAGCAGCTTTGAACTTTCACCTGATGATGGAAATCATGCAGACATGAACCAGTGGGAAACACTTAAACCTCCTTTAGAACTGAAGGTTAAATATAGCTAAAATACTTCATTGCTCATAAAATACCAAAACAACAAATTGATTGTTGTCAAGTTATGACTAAAAACTGATTCAGAATTTGATGACATTTACTGTCTTTTGTCAAAAAACAAATAGTTTCCTCACCACCTCTCTCCATGTCTCTGTGGTGGAAAGAAAGATCCACATTAGTGCAGAATTCAAAAACAACAAAAAGAAACCCCAAAGTGAAACATTGTAAGATTGTCAAAGTGCGTCACTTGCACGACTGGCCCGCTGACACAACTATAAATACCTTAAAGGAGAATAAGTCCGATGCATTGTACGATCTGCTGTTGGGCCACTCGCAGGGATTCGTCAGTGTAAGAATGTTTAATGAATACTCACGAAATCGATTGATAGTTTGCGTGTAGTGTCTCTGACATAGTCCCAGTCTGGACGCGTCCCTCTGCGTGGAGAAGAACCGATTTCACTTTCGCTTTGCTCAAATGACGTGGCCTCAATCACCAATCCCACAGATGCGGGCTGCTGCCACATCGTGGATCCTCCCAGGTTTTTGGTTTTTAGCTTTAGTCGATATCGTCAGGCGTTATTGTTTTAAAGTACTTGTATAATTGAGTTAGAATGGGAATCTTGATTTTTGTTTGATATAACTATAAAGATAGAAAAAGCCTAAATTCCTGCAGTGATCCAGCACCCTCAGCTGGTCAGTTGACGTCACTTACGGAGCCTTCAGCAAGTGTCTGACATCACGTTGACAACAAGAGTAATAAAACAATAAAATAATACAAAAGTGTCTGACATCACATCGACAACAATAGTAATAATACAATAATTTTGAGTAGCAGATAAATGGAGAAATATAAACTCCAAAAGCATCAAAACCACGCCCCCTACCCATAATCCTCCCGGGTGACAGAGGCCCCGCCCCCAAATCTCCGCCACAATAACCAGAACGAGAGTGTGTGTCTCTATAGTTTGGACCTGACTTTTTTTTAAATTTAACATAGAATAAAACCTTAAACTGTCGTGAGTTATAGCAGATATATCCAAAGCATACATCCTATCCATCTCCAAAGCTCCTATACCAGCTAAATAGCTATCTATCTAGAGCGATCACGAGCTATCTAAATATCTATCATCTAAGATCTATCTAATCTATCTATCTATCTATCTATCTATCTATCTATCTATCATCTATCTATCTATCTATCTATCTATCTATCTATCTATCTATCTATTATCTATCTACTATCTATCTATCTATCTATCTATATCTATCTATCTATCTATCTATCTATCGTGCATTTTCAAACAGACCAGTGCTTTGATTTTATGTTCATGTAAATGTCCATATAGTTTAAACTGACTTCTGTGGTTTTCTTCACTTTAGTGTTATTTAAAAATAACACAACATTAGATGCACTTTTGCTCCTAATTGGCCAAACATAACGACAAAACTGTATAACAAAGTAGGTTAAAACTAAAAGATTTTAATGTTACAAAAGGAAAATAAACAGTTGTATAAATCTACATTAAGACCTTTATTCCAACTCGATTCCTTCTGATTTAATTTGATCTGATGAGGAATTTTTCAATATTCTTGTGTCGGAAAAATGACTTCTTCAATCCTAAATTATCCTATAGATCATAGGTGTCAAACTCTGACCGTGGGCCAAATTTGGCCCGCAATGTAATTATATTTTGCCCGCGAAGCCGTACCAATTGACTATTAGAGCTGGCCCGCCGGTATTATCACTTAAAGCGCTTGTGCTAATACTACAAATACCAGCTCTGCTGGTGTTTTGGTGTGAAAATCCACACTCTACATCAGTTGGTGGTGGTAATAAACCAATATGTGGCTTGCCAACCACCAAGAAAGAGAAAGTAGTCATAGCGACCTTATATGCTAATGCTAATTCTGGCACTACCCCTCTGAAAAATGATTAAAGGAAAGGAAGAAAATAGGACCTTTCTGAACAGGTAGGAGGCAGAATATCTGTTTAGATATGTAAAAGACGGACCTGTCTTCTTGTATGTGGAGCCAATGTGCAGTACAAGGAGAACAACAACAGATGACAATATAAAACGCAACACCAAGACAAACACAAGCACCTGGAAATGACCCAAAGGTGCCAGAACGTAGAAGAGATGAAAAGGCCTTACATTTACATTACATTAACTTACAATGGCAAAAAATTACTGTTGAAATTTATTTCAGAAGGCTGCAAATAAAGAGAAGAAATGAATGCCAGTGATGTGTTTTTTTAATTTGAATTTCAATTTTGCATGTGTGCAATAATAAATTATATATTGTATTGTGTTAAGATTTGCTTGTTCCATGTTCAGTTGTTGAGCAAAACTAGTTTGGGTCCATATCAAAGGTTCCAACGTATAGCTGGAGGAAGATTTTTTTCAATAAATATCAATGTTGGCCCGTGACTTTGGCCCAGTTTTGAATTTTGGCCCACTGGCTATTTGAGTTTGACACCTCTGCTATAGATTGTATTTACTCTCACTCACTGTTCTGAAGTAGCTTCTGAGCTCTCAGTGACAGATCATTCTGTTGTATTCAAGGTTAGCATCTTCTTTACAGGATAGTGAAGGCACTGGCTGGCCGGTGACCTTCACTTCCTCGTGCCTGATATACCTCTCAGTACAAATGTCTCATCAGGGTGGGTGCTGGTGCTGCATGAACTGTTGCTGTGTTGGTGTCACTTCACCACTTCATTTCAACACAAGTCATCTGACTCTCCTGTGTGTCCGTTCTAAGCATTGACATTAAAGAGGTTCAGAAAAACATATTTTATCTCAAACATATTTTTCAAGCTACACAATAGATTGAAACCTGAAGAAATGAATCCTGTGACTGATTTACAAAGAACAAATATGAATCAATCTATTGTTGTTACACATTGTGAAGGCAACACATTAGCGGTGCTTAAATGATCAAGGAGATACGAACTCTAGCCAAACATCTGTGTTCTTCTGTTGATGTCTTCTGCCTGGTGTACCCACATCAACGAGGTCTGGCCCCTCTGAGTCCCAAACTGACACAAACCCAATTAACCAACCATCTTGACCCGGAGAAAAAATACAGACAACAGTTCCAACATTTCCACCAGAAGGACCACACATGGCGATACCACACACCTAAAACACAGAAAAGACAGCAGAACCATGAACGTCACCGAGTTTTATATTAATTTCAAAAGTCTGAAGATTTGTTCCCTTTTACTTCACATTTGTGCAAAGGAGGACAGATTTGGATAAAAGCTCATAACAACTAAATGAGCCTTAAAACAGTCATAAATCATGGACATACATTTCTGCAACAGCAAAATGGAGGACTACGGCAACCTCAAAAAACAATAAAACCATGAAATACAGAAAAATCATCCAGAATTTTAAAAAAAAACATTCTTCTGTAGAGTAAACATAAAGATTTTGAAACCAACTTAATTACTGATGCTATCTGTAAAAAAATTAGCCTGCTAATAAAAATGTATTTGGAGGAAATGTCACTGTAACACCCGTTTAGGATTAAATTCATACTTACTGCTGCTCCAGGGATTCCAAATGGAGCCC
Organism: Takifugu flavidus; assembly: GCF_003711565.1. Taxonomy (NCBI): domain Eukaryota; kingdom Metazoa; phylum Chordata; class Actinopteri; order Tetraodontiformes; family Tetraodontidae; genus Takifugu; species Takifugu flavidus. The sequence continues at coordinate 11,541 of NW_026622142.1, read as the reverse complement.
CCTGGAACGACGAGGCAATTCCAGATCAAGACAACTACAATAACAATGACAGTGACAAGAATCACCAACACAACAGCAACAGCGATGCCTGCCATCAGTCCCATATGGTTCAAAGAAAATTAGCATGGTGACGCCTTCAGAGGGACGTTCAGGTATGAGAATCTAGGTGTAAATAATACTCACAGTTACACCTGAGGAGCCTGCCTTGATAGAACAGGGGGTCGACAGTGAGGCGGACGTTTCTAGGGAGCTCCTGTAATCTGCTCTCTACAATCACCAGATCAGGATCAAAGGTGTGATGCATCACCACCAGAATTACTGCTTTATTATCTGGAGACATAGAAAAGACCAGGGTGACTCAGCAAGGTAAGTTTCACTTTCACTTCTGCTTTAACAACTTTGAATCTTCATGTTACATTTAGTTCCATCACATTCACACTTAAGTTGCTACCTGGGAGTCCCTCCAGGGCCTCGTCAATGTCTGTTTTGATTCGGGATTTGACTGGACATGTGGGAATGTGTATTTCTACATGTGTGTTGATTTTGCTGCTGCCCAGAAATCACACAGAAAAAAAAAATAAAGTAGACCATCAAATTATAGCTTAGTAAGTGTTCTTGTTTTACAGTGTAATCCCTCATATTGAACAACACTAAAAAACAAAGTAGTTGGGCCTACGTTCCATGATGCTATACTTTTAGATGTTTTTATGTCATAGTTCACTTTAGACAGAAACGTACCATGACCATCTTGCCGTCCTTGATCTCTCTGACGAACGTGGTCTCTTTGCCGTCCCACTTTTGGACGTGGACCAACTTGTCTCCCTCCAGAGACACTGTAGACTGAGAGACACAACACATGGTGACCGTACTGAAAAGTGTGGCCAATTAATCTTGATTACTCCAGAATATGCCGATCTGAGATGATTGAAAGTGTTTGTTCTTACTTTACAGTTCCTGTCGTCGGCGGTGGTTTCATCAAACTCCTCCCCCAGCTTGAAGGAGATCTCTGTGTTTTTGAAGGTGCTCTGGGTGCGAACCACCACCTTATCGCCCTCCAGGCTGATGATGACGGTGGTTTGGTCACGTTCCCGACCTGTCGGGTGGCGAAGCCCACGCCTGGGACATGACATATGAAGCACATTTCAACACTGAGATCAAAGAAAAAGAGCAAAGATAGAAGCACATTACTGACCGAGGGCTTTCATGTAATCATCAAAGTTCTCGCTCTCCACCAGTTTCCAGGTTGCACAGAAGGCGTCGACCATGGTGATGGTTTTTCAGAGACCAAGTATTCTGAAGAGCACAGTGAGTGAGCTGCGGTCGTTCAAGTTTCCCCCAGTGTGTTATTATTCCGCGCCTTATTATTATGCATGCAGGTGGGCAGGGCCACGGGTCCCATTGGCTCAGGAGATTTTTGCTCTGTTCCTTATTGGACGGTTAAATTGGGTCACGGTCCTACTGACCCGTAGAGAGGTGGGGAAAAGCTAAATTAGCTCATTTGTATGCGCGATGATGTAATTACTCTAATTCCTGCAGCCAGCTCAGGTTGATGTGGTGCTAAAAAGGAGAAATTCTCCATTTTAAAGATGACCCCAAAAAAATCCAACTACAACAATGAAAAGCATGTTATAATGATGCTACCGGCAGAAGAGTAGTCTTCAAATCCCCATGAATCATTTCCTCATGTCCCGGCCCCCCCTCTCCAGTCAGCCCGGTGCCACCCGATCGGAATGTGTCCTGTTGGGGGTCGTCGGTGAAGCAGAATCACTTTGTTTGACAGCTCTTTGTCCTGAGTTGCATTACTGACCCCACCACCACCACCACCACTGCAATTACTTCATGCTTCACATGCACGGTAACGACTGTCCTTAAGTGTGTGTGTGAGAGTGTGTGCATGTGTAAGTTCCGCTTTCTCACACAAAGTCAGTGTTTATGGAGGTACGCACAGACACAGATGAGTGATTGTGACTCTTGATTGGGCAGTTTATGGTCGTTCATTTAAGTTGGACTCAGGGAGGTTTTTTGATAAACTATCATGAGCATTAAGCTTGGAGCTGATGTTGTGTTTTAAAGGTTGACCTGTATTTTTTGTGGAGCAGCTTCTGACACACTGGGATTGTCAGTATTTCCAAAAGTCTCCTTCCGGTTAGTTTTTTAATTCTATTTGTAATGCATCATAAAAGTAATTTTAAAATACCACTGACCGAGCTGCCAAATTCAAAATCTTGTTTTGGTTTAGTTTTGAGGAAATATAAATCTGCACCTCTTCTCATTTTCTTTTTAGCACCTTTGTTTCTTGAAGGATCTCCTGTTGATTCACTTCTTTTGAACAACTTCATTTCCTCTGCACTTCATCTGAGAACAGGGCATGCAGACATTAATCATACCTGTAGGCTGGAGCTCTACTCAGCAACAACAGCTGGTGTCTGCAAACCTGCATCGGCGAAGGAGCTCTGGTGCCCCCTGCTGGTCAGTGGCAGAAGTGCCTCCTAATTTTGGGTTGAATTAAAACGTCCCCGATATTACAGTTTTTCTCAATTGGTTTGGTACATTTCTCACATCAGAATTGAAATTCTCAAAAGTTCTTGTTCAATTGTCACATCATCATGCCATTTGTGCAGATGAAAAAGGCAGTTTCTCATTGCATTGAACAAATTGCAAATGCTTTTGTCCATCCATGCAAATGATTGTGTACAATTCTCAGTTTTTTCGTACATTATCAATTGCTTTTGTCATGCTAATCAAAATGCTTTGTTATAGGAATCTATCAAATAGTCTCTTTCCACAAAACATTTAGGCTATAGTTCATCATATAAGTCTTCACATGCAAAATGATTTACCAAGCCATCATAACATGTCAAGCATATATACATTTCCATAAGACATTTGTCTGTAAATATGATCTAAATTGGTAAATTCCTCCCAGGTGAATCTAGACTTTCTCTAATGAAAAGAGTTGATCAACCAATGATCGACAGTTTTCTGAATGAGCTCAAGGGAGCATCTCATGAACAATCTACTGGGGAGTATATAGGTAACCAGAGCACAATAGAAAGTTACAATGTCTGACAATGGAAGGACAACAGCCAAGAAGAAGGAGAGGAAGAGGGGTGAGGCTGCGTGGTGGAGGAGTAGGAAGAGGAAGAGGCAGAAGAGGCGGACACATGCGTGTTCCTGATGAAATCAGAGCAACACTTGTAGACCATGTTTTGAATCATGGGCTGACTATGGCTGAAGCGGGGAGAAGGGTGCAGCCAAATGTTGGCAGAACAACTGTGTCCTCAATTATTCAAACTTTCCGCAGAGAGAACAGGTGTGTAATCTAACAGTATGTGCTGAATTACATGGAGTTTACTGTATTTACATGTCAATACAGTAATGCCCCATACAAAATTACAGTAGCCTATTCCACTGATGCTCTATACAATGCCATTGTGTCTTCCTCAAATTTGTTTTGGTTGACTTCTGGCTGCAATGGATGCAGCATGCCAAGACATTACTGCAGATTCCTGCAGAGCATGGATTAGGCATGCATGAAGATACTATCCACGCTGCCTTGCACGGGAGGACATCAGGTGTGACGTGGATGAGAATTTGTGGCCTAACAGACAGGAACGGGAAGAAGCTGAAGATCAGGATTGAGATTAGAATTTGGGGAGTTGTTCATATTTTTTTGTTTACCTACTGTATGACCTATGTTTATATTTGACCTATGTTTACTTACGTATTGTATTTCACCTTTGTTATGTGCAGTGCTGTCTTTTTTTTTCTTTACGCACTGCAATGTCAATGTTTGCCAATAAAGAAGTCATTCTGTAAATGTGAATCTTGTCTTTTCCAATCAATCTTACACATATACATTATATGAGGTCAAATGTACAACACTTGTCATCACACCTAAACCACATTTTACATCAACATGTCCCTTCAAAGTGCACTATTCAATTGCCAACATGACTAATGAATTTGACTGTCTTATCCGTACACAATGACACAATGATTAAACATTCTGATGGCACTGACAAGTATATTGACACAAAAACTTGCTTTTGAGGGATGGACTAAGGATTTTGAGCAAGAGACTGGCTTTTGCAGGTGATCCACGGTGTTTTGCTATTTGTTCAAACTGTTTTGAGAAATGCACTTGATCTTCTGCAAATTGCAAGAATGATTGGAAAAATGTACCAAAGTGATTGAGAAAAACTGTAATAACACCAATTGTACAAATAATACTTTAAAGTCTTCACCACTGAGTTGACTCCGAGAAACATTGTTTGAAATAGCTTTTAATTTCATACTTACAGTAAACACACTTTGTTATTTATGCTACAAAACCAAAGTTGTAATTGAAAAGAAAAAGGAAGAAAATGAATAATCAAAACGATTAAAAATGAATGAAATTCAATTAAATATGCAGCCTCCTATTTGCTCATCAACCAAAATATGCTTCTAAATGAAACATATTTGGACTACATTTACTTATTTAACAGGTAATACAATATAGGAATTAAAACATTTCTTAACAAAAAACCTCTGCACATACAAGAACAAATAAAACAAATAAAAACAGACAAACAAATAAAAAAACAAGTTCTTGGCTGCTATTATTTGAGCTGTGATGGTTGTGTTGGTGCTGACATTCTCACAGTGCTGTAGGTCACATTGGGATCACTTTCATCAGCAAAAACCTGAAGAAAAAAAACGAAACAGAATTGACAACCAAACAAACTGATTCTTTTTGTTTGAACTCCTTTGGTGGATGATGTTGACTTCAAATCCATCATGGACAAATGTGAAAATAATGAAGGTGGGTCAAAAATCAAAATAATAAACCTAAATCTTTTATAAATGTATTCAGTTATGCACCAAAACCAAGGCTGAACATATTTTAAACCAAATCAACCCAGGCGACAGTGGAACAACAGCATTAAAGAGAGGACAGAGATGAGGTTTATGCTCTTGGTGCTGGTTGGGTTCTTAGTGGAACACTTTAGATAAAACCGGGGAAACATAATGACGCCAAGGCACATTATGATTATGATTATTGTGGACTTGCACATCACTTTACACTGACATTTCATTAACATCATGAAACTTACCAGTGCTTTTTTCTCCATTTATATATGAAAACTGTGAGGCAACCGATGGTGAGGACAACTGAAGCGGCTGCTGCAAAGAGGTTCCGCCACCACAGATCTGGAAGATAATGGAGATATTTTGGTTCTCATTCATACAACATAATAATTAATGAATCTGGATCTTATCCCCCAAACTGGTTACTATGTAGAAAAAGGACTAATGGACTTTAAGATTATTAAAGGATTTTCCATTATAATGTGCATGACTACCCTCGTTAGGCTGTAACCTGCCTATAATCATTATATGAGGAAGACCTCTTCATCATCAGGACAGGACTTTAGACGACTGCATTGGTTTAACTGGGAGAAATGGGACAGCCCATAACAGTCGATGATCTCATCGAATTCAAGTGAAATCACCAAACCAACATGTGTTGTTTTTCCTGTCGTGTTTCACCTCTTTATTTTAGCTTGTTCCTCTGGTTGTTCCTGTAGTAATTATCCACAACAAACCTTTTAAAATCAGCTTGGATCAGAAATATTTCACTGACAATTTAGTTCTAAGAAAAGTTTGTGTTTGGTTGATCATGTCTTTGTCGTAACAATGAATCTTACAGCGCTGCAGCAAAGTTTATTTATCCAAACAGCTGCAGGACGTCCAAGCAGGACGTTCCAAGCAGGACGTTCCAAGCGGGACGTCCCCCTACAGGGGTTGAGTGGAGTCGAGGTTACTGATCCATCCTCTCCTGAACTGCTCAGTGAGCCTGACCATCGTCAAGGTAACGCTCAGTCAGATACCGTGGAGATGTAGGATGATCACTGGTCCGTCCATCCATCCACCCACCCACCCACCATGTAGCAGCATCATGGTCTCAGGTGCTGGGACCAGTCAAGAACAATAGCAGCTGTTTGGGTTTTATTGAGCACGTAGCTCCTCATCTGCTGCTCGTGCCACAACGCAGCTTCCTTATTAATGCGGCGCCGTTTTAAAGGGAAATAAAAAGAAGCTTTTAAGATTTACTGCCAGGGAGAATGGTTGCAACACAGACACAAACTACCAACACAGCAGGAACCAGAAAATTAAAAAAGCTAATGTTGTGTTACGGATGTTCTCTTACAGGTACCATCTGCAGAGGTTTTGCTGGAGTGGTGGTGGTGGCTTCAGAAGAGAAGAGAAGACAAACTTGAGTAAACAGAGAAGCCAACAACAGCAACATTAAAAACATCATTCAGTGGAGAAAATGTGTCAGACACAAATCAAAAGTCTGGAATTAAACTTGCAACTGCAGCAATGACAAAACATGACTTTGAACAGTTGTGTTTGTGTGTCACGGGGTCCCAAACTACACAGAACATTTTAGAAGCTGTTCCCTCTCTGTTCGTCCAGATCACAGAACACAACACAACAAACATGAGAACAGAGACATGAGCAAACAGAGCAACAACAGAGCAGCAACACAATCTTCCTCACTGAAATGATCGTTGTGGTTCAGGTGAAGATGAAACTATGTGATGGGAATACTCACTGGGGACCACAGTCAGATCAATTACAGCATCTGGACCTGTTTGTGATCCTGAGCTGTTAAACTGGCGACAGGTATAAAGACCTGAATCTTCACCTGTGAGGTTCTTGATGGTCAGAGAACAGTTCTCAGATAGACTCAGTCTGCCTGGTTTATGAGAGTTAATCTTTCCAAGACTAATCAGCTCGATGTTGCTGATGGTGGATTAGTGAACAGCCATGTAGTATTGATACAATTCTTCTGATCCTTATCAGGTTTTCACAGCTCAAAGTTACTTCTTGATGTGCAGTCAGATATTTTCTGTTGGTATCTGTGAAAAAAGAACAAGAATCTGTTCACAGGTAGAAAATGTCTTTGTTTCTGTTCATTTATTGTGAGACAATTAAAATGCTGCTATTTATGGGAAGATTTAATCTGTTTTCATTAGAACTCATTCTCACCTGAATATTGAAGCATGAATGTTAGAAATATAAAAGCATGAATCCATTTGAAGGCGACCATCATGTTATCGTCTCCTTTTCTTCTGGAACTTCTCTTCATTTGACTTCCTTTAGTGCTGAAACTGCAGCAGCTTTCTGTGGTTTCCACAGTGTCGCCTCCCTTTTGAACTGATGTTGAGAATTGTGAAGCTCATTTTCCAAAACAACTAGCAGAAGTTCGATGCATCTAATTTGTGTCCATCTGTGGTCAGCTTTTCATGACATCATTTCACACTTTTGAGAGAAAGAGGAAATGTCAACATAGTTGCTGATGAAAACATTTAAGGTTTCGACAGATTTGAGTTCCTCCCCTTCCTACATCATTTATTATTGATGTATTGAGTTTCGTGATGAATGTGGACAGCAGCGGAACTACTGAGACTGTATCATTCCCTCATTCTCAGTATGGGCTCATCTTCATCTCCTGACCTGAACCGTCACGATGAAGCGCAGCTTCTCCTTCTCCCGAGCTTCAGTAACAACTTTCTAAGTGGCTCAACTGTAGAATCACCACAGGTGCTCCAGCATCAGAGGGGATGTTTGAATATGTAGAGCTAAAACTAGAGGCCTTCAGCCACCCAGAGGAAGGAGATTCTGCAGATAAGAGATTAAAGTGGCCCGGAAAGACCCGACCTACGTATCTGGAGTTCAGTGGAAGGTCAACTATTGTGAGGAGATCCAGCAACACGTTTAACGGAGGAGCACAGGACAATAAAACTTGGTCATCATGGACCCAAGAAGACAGACAAAGGCCACGTCAGTGATCTACAGTTTATTTACAAAATATTTACACAGTGCACGTGCCATCAATGGTGACGCCAGTGAACAAAGTGCCAAGCCAAACCCAAGGAAGTGCTCCCCGGAACGGTGGTGACCTAAAACAAAAGGAACACAGTCAATCGCAGGAACGCTAATAATCAAAGCTCAGTTTTCCACGAGTACTGGCTGGTGCCGGCTGCTTAAGAGGCCTGCCAAAGACCGGATTAGCTGCAGGTGTGGAGGCAGCCAGCACAACAGATGAGTCCCCCACGACCCCTAGTGGACAAACAGAGCACAAAAACAGATCAGACACAGGATCATAACAGAACAGTTATCACAGTCATGAGGAAGAGTTCAGCCAGTCCCATAAACAGCACGATGGAGTCCAGGGCAGAAGCTGAAGGAACTGCTCAGTAAAAGAGACCTCAGTGAAGAAGAAAATCACAAAAACAAGGAGCTTGATGTGTTTTTAGCAACTGCAGCCATGATGAGATCAGCAAAACCGCAGAGACACATTTAAAAGGAAACACTGAACAACCTTTAAGTTCTGCTAAGTATCAGATGAGATGGTTCCTGCAGAGGGTGTTGAAAAGTCACTTTCAATAACTTAGTTATTAACATGAGGCACGAGAAGATTCTCACCTGGTCACCAGCTGATGAAGAACAGGAGTGAAACTGACGCACAGTTTGGAGCAGGAACCTTCTGTGGCGAACTGCAGACACGAATCTAGAACCCAAAAGCAGATACACACTACTGGCTTGAGTTGGAGCAAGGTTAATTTACGGTACAGTCAAAGATTTTGGAAAAAAATACCAAGAGGCGCAGGCGGCAGAAGAAACAGGATGGAAGAGGAGCAGGCTGGGGCGGCATGAACAGACAATGAGGACGATTAGATTAGCTCAGGAACCATGAAACAAACGAGAATCAAACTTCTGGGAGCCAGGCTAGACAGTTGTGAGACAGTTGTGGCTCCAGTTTTAATGAAGGTTTGTGTGCAGCATTTTCCCTTTAATCTACACACATTTAAGGGAAGCTGTGATCTGTTTAGCTAACTGTTAAACAAGTACTAATGAAGTAATCACAACAACAAAAAATACAGCTATAATAGTAACTAAAATCACAAATTTAATCCTCTGTTGAATGGCAACCCTAAAATGAAGTGGAAAAATAGCTAAATTAGAGTTGTTTGATGCAGTACATGGATTAAAGACTGTCAAACGTCACAGAAATGCTGTTGTTTCAATATTTACATCCAGAGTGACTGAATTTATCTGACTAAGGAGTTCATGGCTTACCATAAAGAGTGATGTCCAGAAAGCAGGCAGGAGTACGGAGGACAAAGATTAGTGTGAAACAGAAGCATTTAAAAGGAGACAGTGGCAGGAAATGTGCCATCTTTACCTTATTAGCGTAACCCTGGTAAGATGTGGCGATGAGCTTGATGAATCCATGTAAGCCGCTTTATTGTGTTTGCTGCTGAGGAGTTTGCCCTCGTTGAAAAGACAGTCCACGGTGAGCAGGAGGTCTGGGAGGCGGTTGCACACCTGCCTCTTGCTGTCAGCTTCAACAGAATTAGGGTCCAGAGTGTGATTCTTAGAGCAGCCTGCAGCCCCTGGTGTTCTCCTTCCCTTTTTAGGCCGGAGGCATGACCCCCCCAGTTCCGAGCTGAGTTCCCCCTCCCAGTTAGAGCTGAGTTATGTCCACTTCCAAAACCTCCTTGCTCCAGATTCTGGGTCCCTGTCCTGAACAGATCTGTTCCACCACCATCCAGTCAGCTTTAGTTCTGTTGCTCGGCTCCAGTCTGTTCCGAGTCTTGGGGATTGTTAGCAAATGATTAATGTTATCGTTACGTTATAATGACTGAAGAAGAAGACCGAAGACACGATGAATCAAATCAAGAAGTTCTTTATTATGTGAATACCGGTACTTCCTCACAACCAGGAAGTGACGTGTAAATTTGTAAAATGTAACAATTCCTAATTCTAGAATCGAATAATGTAGATTCAAAAACATCATACAGTTCAAATTCTGGTGATTAAACGTGCACCAGGACACATCCTAAATATCCGTCCTGTCACAGAGATCTGAATTACTACAGCTTCTTGAGGTCTGGTGTCTCTACTGTGTCCTTTTGTCCTTGAATAAGGTTTGGATGATTCCCGACACCACCGGCCAGCTGACCTTTACCAGCCGTGAAATTGACAATGACAATGACAAGAATCACCAACAAAATACCAACAGCGATGACTGCCATCAGTTCCTTATGGTTCACCAGATCTGGATAAAGAAAAGCAGCATGGTGAAGCCTTCAGAGGTCTTTCAGGTATGAGGATCCAGGTGTAAATAATACTCACAGTTAAACAGTCTCTTCCACCAGGATGGCTGAAATGACAAAAATGAGCGTTATTAATGGACTGAGACAACTTCCTGCACAACCTTCATCAACATTTTGTGTTTACTTCAGGAATAGGAATGTTGAAAGTTTTCTGGATCTGATTCCAGGTAATATCGTTGCAGTTACACCAGAGGAGCCTGCCTTGATAGAACAGGGAGTCGACAGTGAGGCGGACGTTTCTAGGGAGCTCCTGTAATCTGCTCTCTACAATCACCAGATCAGGATCAAAGGTGTGATGCATCACCACCAGAACTACTGCTTTATTATCTGGAGACATAGAAAAGACTAGGGTGACTCAGCAAGGTAAGTTTGACTTTCACTTCTGCTTTAACAACTTTGAATCTTCATGTTACATTTAGTTCCATCACATTCACACTTAAGTTGCTACCTGGGAGTCCCTCCAGGGCCTCGTCAATGTCTGTTTTGATTCGGGATTTGACTGGACAGAAAACCAAATAATAATCTGCATCTTCCGGAATGTTCACTTCAGTGTGTCCAACACGTTTCATTTTGGAAACCCATTCCATGTGAGCGTTTTTTGTTTCTGAAGCCACGTAGACAAAGAACTTTGTTCCAGATACTGAAGAGAGAAAGGAAGAAGTATGTTATTGGAAAATCAACCTGAGCAGCTTTGAACTTTCACCTGATGATGGAAATCATGCAGACATGAACCAGTGGGAAACACTTAAACCTCCTTTAGAACTGAAGGTTAAATATAGCTAAAATACTTCATTGCTCATAAATACCAAAACAACAAATTGATTGTTGTCAAGTTATGACTAAAAACTGATTCAGAATTTGATGACATTTACTGTCTGTTGTCAAAAAACAAATAGTTTCCTCACCACCGCTCTCCATGTCTCTGTGGTGGAAAGAAAGATCCACATTAGTGCAGAATTCAAAAACAACAAAAAGAAACCCCAAAGTGAAACATTGTAAGATTGTCAAAGTGCGTCACTTGCACGACTGGCCCCTGACACAACTATAAATACCTTAAAGGAGAATAAGTCCGATGCATTGTACGATCTGCTGTTGGGCCACTCGCAGGGATTCGTCAATGTAAGAATGTTTAATGAATACTCACGAAATCGATTGATAGTTTGCGTGTAGTGTCTCTGACATAGTCCCAGTCTGGACGCGTCCTCTGCGTGGAGAAGAACCGATTTCACTTTCGCTTTGCTCAAATGAAGTGGCCTCAATTACCAATCCCACAGTTGCGGGCTGCTGCCCGCAACTTGGGTTTTAGCTTTAGTCGATATATCGTCAGGCTTATTGTTTTAAATACTTGTATAATTGAGTTAGAATG